>NC_060191.1:57095859-57370859 GCF_021184085.1 Oncorhynchus gorbuscha
TCAATCAGCATGTTGAAGACACACATACAATTCTGTATGAGAAGAAATGAAAGGACATTTTCTTTTGTATTACTACATCTCTATTTTATGATCCATATGAAATCAACAATGTAATAATCTCAGATGAACCAATGCAGTATCAGAAATATACATGATATGAACATTGCTTAATAAGGGCCTTCATTTTAAGGCACATTCAGATGTTTTTAATCATAGGAGGTTGCATAAAAAAAGAGGTGTGTTTACATGTTTTTGAGAGGGTCAATTTTACAATTTGCAGCTATTGTACAAAAAAAATGAAAAGATGTTTAAATTGTCCATTGTATTTGAAAGGTTTAAGAGTCCAAGTTATTATGATATCCCTCCAATCATCACTTGAACAATCTAGCTCTTTTGTGGTGTGCCTTGCCTCAAAATAAACATTCCCTATATCGTGTTGTATTGACACATTCCATTTTTTGGACTAGATATAAACTCAGCTTTCCCATTTGTGAGGTTCGACATTGGACTGACGTCTTTAGGCTTTGATCATCTCAGGATAAAAACTGTACAAACACTGCTGTTAGGCCATTGCTGTTGAAGCTCTACAAAAAGAATCATGTTTTCCAGTCTTTGCAGTGATGGCCAATGTGGGCTGGGCAGAAACATGTTCAGCAGACAGAGGGAAAGGTGGGGGAGGCAAGCGGAGTGAGGTGTGAAGGAGGGGGGGGGGGTCTGAGGAGTGCAGACAAACTTCCACAAGGCAAACCATCTTGAGACCAGACCTGTCATTGCTGAAACACGTAGTTGTGCCTCTAGATGGAAACCTCATACTCTCTTGTGTCCTGTGAAATGAGGACATAGTTCTGAATTAGGGACAAGCTTGTACACAATAAGGTATAATGAGACAGAAGTAGAGTAGATCATATTCCTACTATGATCACAAAGGCTATTCCTCTTTTTGTGAATGAGCCGTGTGATAACTGACATCTGTTTGTAGACTATGATAGGGATATCACAGGGATACGTTTAGTGTCTGGAAGAGGTCAGCCCAAACTGTGAGGCTTTTCCATTTTCACCTGAGAGAGGGGACAATGACCTTAAATTGTCTATACACACACACCATTGTCTATACATACCATTCACATACATACAGTATACGGTATATTTATTTTTATTCCATTTCTCTTTCTGATACTTCTTTTTAACTTTTAGATGATGTGTTTATTGTATTATATTGATAATTATTGTTGGAGCTAAAAACATAAGCATTTTGCTGCAATTGTGATAACATCTGCAAAACTGTGTATGTGACCAATTTGACTCTATTTTTTATTTGATTTGAGAGGTTTGTACCTCTCCTCTGACCCATTTAAATGTGCTAAACCTACTGTGGGCTTTAGTTCAATAAGCTCACAGTGTGAAATAGGTTCAGAATGTGGAATTGATGAAGACTGACTGAAAGACAGAGGGGAGGCTAAATAAGCAGGTTGTAGCCTAGCGCTATGTCTACCTCATTGTTCTTCAGGAGTGCAGTCATGAAAAAAATAGAGAAACAAACAGACAGAGAGACAATTGTTAGTTATCTGAAAGCATGAGCATGAAGGCATCAGACCTGGGTAAAATATTTGACATCTTTCAAATACTATTTGAACCCATGTCTGAACAATGTCATAGCACAAAAATAAAGCTATGCTTTTGTCAAATGAACTAGGAAACCTTTTGTTTGCATCAGGTGTAATGAAATGGCCCTTGTCAATGACTGAACGTGAACGGAGTATAGCTTTACACCCCTCAAACCCATTTCTATATCACCTAACGGTAAATTAGATTTGGAGAATGAGCCTGCAATATGGCAAACCAGATGGTGCTTTAAGTGCATCATCTCAGACACGGATGACAGCGTCTGATTTCAACCTTTTGGGGGGCTCACTAATTCCAACAGGCATTTTAAAGAACCAGTGAATATCTCTATATCAGAACGTACCGTAGTCTCTGTTTTGTAGAGGGAGTTGTCGAAGGTGGACTCTCCTGGGATGTGGTCATATGGTAAGGAGGTGGACATGGGAAGACACAGAGGCTTCCCCTGAACCCTAGAGAACACACACACATGCAGTGACTTCAGAAAAAACTCAGACCCCTTGACTTTTTCAAAATATTGTTATGTTACAGCCTTATTCTAAAATGGATAAAACGTTATTTACATAAGTATTCAGACCATTTGCTATGATACTTTAAATTGAGCTCAGGTGCTTCCTGTTTCCATTGATCATCCTTGAGATGTTTCCACAACTTAATTGGAGTCCACCTGTGGTAAATTAAATTCATTGGACATGATTTGGAAAGGCACACACCTGTCTATATAAGGTCCCACAGTTGACAGTGCATGTCAGAGCAAAAACCAAGCCATGAAGTCAAATGAATTGTCCGTAGAGCTCAGAGACAGGATTGTGTCAAGGCATAAATCTGGGAAAGTGTACCAAAAAAATGTATGCAGCATTGAAGGTCCCCAAGAACACAGTGGCCATCAATCTTAAATAGAAGAAGTTTGGAACCATCAAGACTCTTCCTAGAGCTGACCGCCCAGCCAAACTGAGCAATCGGGGGAGAAGGACCTTGATCAGGGAGGTGACCAAGAACCTGATGGTCACTCTAACAGAGCTCCACAGAGTTCCTCTGTGGAGATGGGAGAACCTTCCAGAAGGACAGCCATCTCTGCAGCACTCCACCAATCAGGCTTTTATGATAGAGTGGCCAAACAGAAGCCACTCCTCAGTAAAAGGAACATGACAGTCTACTTGGGTTGTGCCAAAATACACCTACAGTAAAGACATCTTAGACCATGAGGAACAAAATTATCTGGTTCGATGAAACCAATATTGTACTCTTTGGCTTGAATGCCAAGTGTCAAGTCTAGAGGAAACCTGGCACCATCCCTACGGTGAAGCATGGTGGTGGCAGTATCATGTTGTGGGGATGTTTTCAGCGGCAGGGACTAGGAGACTATTCAGGATCAAAGAAAAGATTAATGGTGCAAAGTACAGAGAGATCCTTGATGAAAACTTGCTCCAGAGCGCTCAGGACCTCAGACTGGGGCGAAGATTCACATTCAAACAGGACAATGACCCTAAGCACATAGCCAAGACAACGCAGGAGTGGTTTTGGGACAAGTCTCTGAAAGTCCTTGAGTGGCCCAGCCAGAACACGGACTTGAACCCGAGCTAACGTCTCTGGAGACCTGAAAATAGCTGTGCAGCAAAGCTCCCCATCCAACCTGACATAGCTTGAGAGGATCTGCAGAGAAGAATGGGAGAAACTCCCCAAATACAGGTGTGCCGTGCTTGTAGTGTCATACCCAAGAAAACTCTGTGCTGTAATCGCTGCCAAAGGTTCTTCAACAAAATACTGAGTAAAGGGTCTAAATATTTATTTTATTTGTAATGAATTATCAAACATTTCTAAAAACCTATTTTTGCTTTGTCATTATGGGGTATTGTGTGTAGCTTAATGAGGTAAAAAAAAACATTTAATACATTTTAGAATAAGGCTGTAACGTAACAAAATGTGGAAAAGGTCAAGGGGTCCGAATACTCTCTGAAGACACTGTAGTGTCACAAGGGCAGCATAGTATACTTACAACATTATTACAGAACCTAGCTGGTCTATAGCTATTGGTTAGACTCAGTGCTTGACTTGGGCATGAGCTCACCGAGTACCAGCACCTCAAATGTTCTACAGCTAGAGCTCAAAATTATTGTGGAGCTCCTGCACCTATATATAAACAGTAACGGCAACCAAAATCTGTACCGGCACCTATTTTCAGTCCAAGTCAACCCCTGGATAGACTACTTGGTACTATGGATGATGATAGCTTTCATACTTTCAAAGTATTTTTTTATCTATATAAAGTAGGAATACAAGACCTACTTAGAGAAGTAGAGGTAGATCCCGATGATGAAGACCATGATGAGGGCCACTGGTATAAAGACTGTTAGAGCTATGTTGGCTCGTTCCATGATGTAGTCTGCACTTGCAGCTGGTGAGCAGAGAGGTAGAGGAATCAACAGGGACAGACTCAATTGGCATGATACCCTAAAGAGGCACACTTCAATGTAACACACTTGAAGTTGCTGGGAAGTACTGTATTTCGTTTTTTGAAATTTGGTCTTGACTTGATGTTTTAATTTGAAAGATCTAACAATTACTGTGCAGACTTTACGGCACTTACCGTCTAACCTGCGTTCATTCATTAACTCCATTGAGGAGGCTGTAAAGAAATGGAGAACATCAGAACACAGATGTTAAAATATACAGACAGATATATTGTTCATCATGAACTACTGTGAACAATGCCAGAGTGAACTAAACACACAGGGGAGTATGTGTCTGCAGTTCCTACCTCCGCAGACAGGGGGCAGGCTGCTCCACTCTGAAGGGTGTCCAGGGACACAGCGGAGGACAGGCTCCCCCAGCAGCTCATGGCCTCTGAGGCAGGAGAAGCGCAGCGTCTCCCCGGCCTGGTAGAGAGGCTTCTCTGAGATCTGGGTGCTATAAGATGGGGTGCCAGGGTTCCTGCAAGGCTCATAGGTCACCGCTGAGAGAGGAGTGGACAGGACACACACACACAGTCAACATCATATAATGTATTTCTGTAAACAGCTAGTAAAACTCTTGGTGTTTTGTATGAATTGGACACATTGCCAATCCAGCTTGTTCTGAGAACCGTATGTTTCTTAGAGCTTGGTGAAAGTGTGGTTGTCCTATGGTTACTTTGCATACAACCTTCCCACAATATTCTGTGAATGGTGCAGGATATCCAGCTAGCACATAACTTTCTGAAAACCAGGTGCAAATTGTACTATTCAGCGTAAGGTTTCCTCATGGTTCTATTTAAAGTAATGCTCTCAAATTGTTCAGAATTGCTAAGAAACAACATTTTTCTATGAGACTTGTAGTACTTCAGCATAACGTTTTGTGCCGGTTTCCTCATGGTTCTATTTAAAGTCATGTTCTCTGAACGTTATAATAGTTTGCCTAATTTCAATTTCTGTGAAAAAACAAGCATTGTATCGTGTAGAGAATCATTGTACCATCTAAACCAGTGTGAAATATATTTTCAATAACCAAAGTTATTGTATTTTCAACTGTTTGAAGCAGATGTACAAAACCAAAAGTAAAAACAAAAATGCAAGAATGGGCATAGAAATAAAGCACATAGAACATATCTACAGCTTCTTAGACTTGCTTTTAATGAGAATGACATATCTATCTCCCATTTCTATGGGAATTTGGTCAGGTCGCCCCCAAAAAGTTACATATCGCAGTTTTAAGAAACATTGTTCTTCTATGGGAATTTCAGTACTTAAGCATATCGCTTTCTGCAGGTTTTCTCATGATTCTGTTCAAAGTCATGTTCTCAGAACATTAAGAACTTTCCATTAAAAAAACAGAAGAAACATGTGTTACGTTCATAGAAGCTCTAAGAATGTTATTTAAAAACATACACATTCCATTCTCAGTGTCAGTCAACAAAACTCTCTCTATCCTCTATCTTGATAGGTGTGCTGGGCTGCCCACTAATTGGGCACAACTGATTTTAAAGGTACAATATGTCACTTTTTGGGTTACCTGACCAAATTCACATATAGATGTGAGTTATAGATCTGTCATTCCCATTGAAAGCACGTCTAAAAAGCGGTAGATCAGTTCTATGTGCAGTATTTCTATGCTTCTCATTCCAACGTTTCATTTTTGCATCTTTTACTTTCAGTTTTGTACACCAGCTTCAAACAGCTGAAAATACAATAGTTTTGGTTATTGAAAAGGTATCTCACAGCGGCTTAGATGGTACAGTGATTCTCTACACTCTGAGTGCTTGTTTTGTCACATACTGAAATGATTAGAATTAGAACTATTCAAATTTTAGCAACCAAGAAATGGTGGAGTGATTCCTGCATATTGCACCTTTAATTAATTAAGTGCTTGTTTTTTTAAATGGAGTCTGTTTGAGTAATCTAAAATGAACAGCTTTGTATGAGTTTAAAAAAACATGACATGCTAGCTCCATCCTAGTGACATAGTGGACTAATTCCATGGATTGAGAACAGAAGATCGTAGGTTCAAATCTAACCGACACCGTGCCACAATAAAAAAATACATGTGCTTTCATGATTAATGCCTAAGGGACTGATCGAAATGTACAGAATGGTTACCTGGAGGGAAATGGGGAAGGGTCATGTTTTTTCAATTTCACTCAAGGGGAGGGTTTAGTATTTTTTAAATCTAGTCCAGGGAAGGGTCATGTAATTTGTAATTGATGAAATGTCAATATGTCTCATTGTTGTAGAATTAGCTGCTTATTAGGCTATATATGGTGTTGTTGACTGTACGTTTGTTTATTCCATGTGTAACTCTGTGTTGTTGTTTGTGTCGCACTACTTTGCTTCATATTGGTCAGGTCATAGTTGTAAATGAGAACTTATTCTCAACTGGCCTACCTGGATTAAATAAGGGTGAAATAAAATTTAAAAAATCAGTGTGTACCCGATGTTGCCCCTCATCTCTGATTTTCCGCTGGTGCAATATATATATGCAATATAAATTGTGCCTATAGGCTATTTAGTGTGGTCTCAATCAAATGATCCATAGCCTATAGGCTACCAAGTGCATGTTTGGAGAAGCACAGAGCAAAGTTATATTTCTAAGATAGCTGCTGGGACGGTGTAAATAAAACCAGACTGCATTACACACTACAATGGATGTTCCACCCCTGAGCCCTGCTCTGCTCTTGCTGATCAAAAAACGTTTTGTGTTGTGTAGGGCTATGGTGACAGTTCAGGAGAGACAAAGGCTTCTTCTGATTAGGCCTAGTCCAAAAAAATGCACTATCTTGCGCACAGACTAGCCTATAGCCTATGTTCTGTTCAGTTTGAGAAGCAGAGCACGAAGGACAGAGGGTCAAATTCGATAGCTTGCTACTATTATAATTTATTTGAATAAAAACAATGTTTCTTGCCCATGATGTATTTATGAGAGTTATTGACCTCACAATAATCCAGATTCACATAACGTACATTGTGGTGCTGAAACTTGAAGCAGTACCCGCGGCACAATCAATCAGAAATGGAAAACTCATTTTAATTAGACTTCACTAACAACAAGAGGGCTTTGTGTTGAAGCCTATTTCTTTGACAGACAATTAGGCTATTTTGTGTCGGTCAATTCCTCCACCTACCATGCACTCTTTAAGTAGCCTATCTCCGAGTCAGTGAAGGGCTGTTAAATTAAAACCAAGACCGAGAGGGTATGCCACAGGCCTACATTTTTATTAAAGACATTTGCAAGAAAGCATAGGCCCACCCCTTGTTAGTTGAAGATTTTGAAGAAAATAAAACGGATCTGATTATATAAAGTCTCTATAACAGCGCTTTGGTCAGCAATGCTTTATGCTCGAAACAAGCTACAAAATACCCGGGAAAGACTATACTTTGCTTGGGAAGTAATCTAATTCTGTCACTATCAATTGATTAAGCTATTCACTTTCTGTACAATAGAATATGTTTAAACAAAGACAGCTTTTAAGGAAACACTTGTGACCTTCTCTTGTTGGGTTAAAAGCCACGGAAGACAAGTAGCCAGCAGTTAAAGCTAACATTTTTCTGTGTCGGTAGGTCTACTCTGTCGGGGGTGGAATGGTAGGTCTACTCTGTCGGGGGTGGAATGGTAGGTCTACTCTGTCTGGGGTGGAATGGTAGGTCCACTCTGTCTGGGGTGGAATGGTAGGACTACTCTGTCTGGGGTGGAATGGTAGGTCTACTCTGTCTGGGGTGGAATGGTAGGTCTACTCTGTCTGGGGTGGAATGGTAGGTCTACTCTGTCTGGGGTGGAATGGTAGGTCTACTCTGTCTGGGGTGGAATGGTAGGTCTACTCTGTCTGGGGTGGAATGGTGTGCCTAAATTATGAAAGTAGCCTACCATGCTCAGACTCCTAATGAAGTCACTGACTTAATTATTTGCAAACAAGACACACTGATTTGGCATTGGAGAAATATGATAAGGTGAACACATAGCCCTATTTCTCTGTCCATTCTTAGCCTATAATTTAGGTAATTTGTGTGGTATTAAAAAATAATAATTCCGCTAATGGGTAAAATTACGTAGAATTGCATGACATGTTTATAAAAGGCCATTTTTTTCTCAGACCTGCAAATACGATGATAGACTCATGCAATGGTTTTACTATATATAAGATCTTTCTAACCCTACTCTTGTCCATGGTGGTCTGCGAACCCATGACCTTTTAGCCCGCATCCCTGTGCGCTATCAAAATGTCTGCGTTGCCATCTACTGTTTACAGGATGAAGAACAGTTTGTAAAACTGCATATCTAAGGCTTTGCTCTGTCCAGGAAGGGAGGGTAAACAGTAGACAGTCATCTGCTATCCACTTTGTTTTAATTATTATTTTGGTTGTAGAAGAGGGTCACTTGTTATTTTTTTTCAAGAGTTCAGTGAGGGTTTAGGTCAAATATATTTTGCTGAAGGGAGGGTCATCCATTTTCAATTCAGAGAAGTCAGATTTTCTCCATGTAACCCTTATTATAAATAACAATCACTCCCTAAACAAATCCTATATCTTCTTGGAGTTAAACGGTGAACCCAAACTAAGCCAGTTGTGTTATTAAACTTCTTATTGAAATCTATTCTCATAATGTTATTTAATTACCTTCAAATAACCTATCATTTCTGTTCTCAGAACAGAAATAAATCTTCAAGGAAAACATTCAGGGAAATGTAGCAAAACGTTCTCAGAACCTCCCTGCAACCTAAAAATGTATGTTCCCAGGACAGTTGAAATTTTCACTTCCGTTCTCAGAACGTTTAAAAAAAATACGTTTTACCAGCTTTGTTCCCAGAACCAATGGGAAACCAAAAACGAATATACCCACAATGTCCAAGGAACCATATGCTTGCTGGGAAGTGTGTATGATGGAGATGTTTTAGCAGGCTGAAGCCCTGGGGGTACGTACAGTCACATTTGGGTAGCCTCTCGCTCCATTTAGGTCCGGAGGAGCCATGGTTGTAGCAGGAGAGCAGGCTGTTTCCAGAGAGAGTGTAGCCCTTATTACAGATGTATTGGATGGTGGAGCCTACAGTGAAACGCGGGCTGGACATCACCCTGCGACTGTGCTCCACAGTACCTGGGTCTGTACACAACAGCACTGACACACACACAGACACAGACACACACAAAGACACAGACACACACACACACACACACACACAGAAAAAAACAGAGTTTTACTCATGTGCAGGGAATACAATTAGTTTTTTTTTTTTTATCATTAGCAGTTGTCAATGCTTATTTGTGGTTAACCAATGGGGCCAGAGTGGTGCCTGGGACTTTTTCTAATTAAAGCCTGCAGACACAAACCCACCGAGCTGTAAAATAAAGAGATTATCTCTGTGTCTCAGTCTCACACAACAGCAAACCATGAACCCAATCCTGGGTCTAGTAGGATAAGGGTCAGTGTGGTAATAATGTTCACGTGACAGACGTCCAAATGAGTCTCTTGTTACCGGTCAGTGATGCCGTGCCTGTCACTGTGTGGGACGTGACCAAGACCAAGGACTTTGTCACACTATTCTGTCTCTACTCCGCAGCATCCAGGTCGTCTGGATAGAACAGGAGTAATGTGTGGAGGAGCTGGAATACAGAGCCTACTCACCTCACTGATACGTTGGTCTATACAGAAAAAAGGGTTGTGTTGTCAGAAAAGCAGTGAATGCTTTTACCCATCAGCCTCTGCTTTAGCCTGTCCTTAACTGAAACTGCTTCTCACACCTAAAATGCACCTTCTGTGTGCCAGTGTGTGTGTGGTAGTCACCTCTCTCACAGCTTGGCAGGTCTCCACTCCAGGTCAGGTCCCACTGGCACATGAGCAGCTCTGTACCCACCAGCTGGAAACCTGGGTAGCACTGGTAGGTGACCACCGTGCCATGGACCAGCTCAGGGTGGGAGGTGCTCTTCCAGCCGTTGGTGATCTCTGGGAGCTCTGGACACGTGTCGTTACGAGGCACCTCTGTATCCATGAACGAGGGAGAGAGAAAGGAAGCCAGAGAAAAAGGCACTGACTTCACAGAGCACACAGAGCTTGAGTGGTGTGGTTTTGCATTCAAATGAATGAACCTCTGGACAAACACAATAGAGGACATCCATTTTGTATGAATTTCAATCTAGTGTGACAAGTGCCATGCAATAGGATGTCTGTCTGCCAGGCAGCCTGGCGGGGCCCGTTCTAGCCACAGCAGAAGCCAGAGAGGGCAGGGCACCCTGCAGACGAGGCTAATGTGGACAAACACACGCAGTAATTGTGTTTGGGTCTCTGACGGGCACAATACCAGACAGCTGCACCACTTGGCTGGGCCTTGCTTTCCATCTCTGTCAGAGGCATGAACAGACTATAAATCTCTCTCTCTCTCTCTCTCTCTCTCTGCCTTTTCTCTCTCTCTCTCTCTCTGCCTTCCCTTTGTCCCTCTCTCGCTTCTCTCTTTCACTCACTCTTCTCTCTCCCAGTCATCAGTATTCTGCTGCCTCCTCTTTCTCCCTCTCTCTACATGGAATTCATTACGTCTTATCAGATGTCTGCTTTATGGGTTGGCTCCGCTCCGGTGTCGTGACGGCCGTGCTGATGGAAGGGGCCCCTTCCTTTTTATGTTTAAGAGAGTCTCCTCCTCCTGAACCCTCTGGAACTCTCCTCCTCCTTACTCATCTCCCCTCTTCACTGCCCTTCTGTCTCTTTAACTCTTTCATTCTGTTCACAGTCTCTCCTAACTCACTCCGGAGTCTTACCGAAGAAGTGCACCACAAAGCCGTTGCCGTAGCCGTAGATGTTGGTGGCCGGGTCAGACTGGAACTGGATGGTGACGTCAGCCATGGAGGTGTAGAGTTTGAAGTGTGGCCGTGAGCCACCGTACTGACCCAGCACCGTAGCAGTCAGGTCATCTCCATCATAGAACGTCAGCAGATCGTTCTTCCCTATGTTGAGGCTGGAGCACAAAGACAGAAGGAAAATATATTTCACCGTGCATAATTAATTGGTTTTCATGCACACCCTCACATTACTAGCTCATTTGTCATATAGTTTCTTTGTCATTGTTTTCTGTATCTGTTTTAAAAACGTGAAAGCATCCTCACTAAAATACGTTTGTTGCTTTGAGACGCTCCGTTTAAATGTTCCATTTACTTTGGAGCACCACAGCTCTACTGAAAAGAAAGTGACAAAACCATGTGGTAATTTATCACTTTCAAAAAAAATCTCCTGTTTTAAATGTGTCACCTGAGACAGAGCCCTCTGCTTAAGAACCAGGACAGGGTGTAAAGTAGGGAGGAAATCACACTACGCCAGAATCGGGAAGTGACCTGTTACTCTTTCCTGTCTCAAATTAATCACAAGTGGCTCCTGATAAAACTCATTACAACGCAAGCAATTGAACTATTAATCACTTTGGAGCCTAACAGAAGAAGAAAAAACAAAGATTTGAACGATAAAGAGATTTGGTTCTGTAATACAGTCGTGTATCAGTAGTGTATTGTATGACATGAATAACATGGAGAGTGTAAAAATGTCTCAATCTCATCGACCTGTTTGCACTCTGTAAACTGAGTTACGAATCAAGACATTAAAGATATTTACATTTTACATTTAAGTCATTTAGCAGACGCTCTTATCCAGAGCGACTTACAAATTGGTGCATTCACCTTATGACATCCAGTGGAACAACCACTTTACAATAGTGCATCTAAATATTTTAAGGGGGAGGGGGTGAGAAGGATTACTTTATCCTATCCTAGGTATTCCTTAAAGAGGTGGGGTTTCAGGTGTCTCCGGAAGGTGGTGATTGACTCCGCTGTCCTGGCGTCGTGAGGGAGTTTGTTCCACCATTGGGGAGCCAGAGCAGCGAACAGTTTTGACTGAGCTGAGCGGGAACTGTACTTCCTCAGTGGTAGGGAGGCGAGCAGGCCAGAGGTGGATGAACGCAGTGCCCTTATTTGGGTGTAGGGCCTGATCAGAGCCTGGAGGTACTGAGGTGCCGTTCCCCTCACAGCTCCGTAGGCAAGCACCATGGTCTTGTAGCGGATGCGAGCTTCAACTGGAAGCCAGTGGAGAGAGCGGAGGAGCGGGGTGACGTGAGAGAACTTGGGAAGGTTGAACACTAGACGGGCTGCGGCGTTCTGGATGAGTTGTAGGGGTTTAATGGCACAGGCAGGGAGCCCAGCCAACAGCGAGTTGCAGTAATCCAGACGGGAGATGACAAGTGCCTGGATTAGGACCTGCGCCGCTTCCTGTGTGAGGCAGGGTCGTACTCTGCGGATGTTGTAGAGCATGAACCTACAGGAACGGGCCACCGCCTTGATGTTAGTTGAGAACGACAGTTTGTTGTCCAGGATCACGCCAAGGTTCTTAGCGCTCTGGGAGGAGGACACAATGGAGTTGTCAACCGTGATGGCGAGATCATGGAACGGGCAGTCCTTCCCGGGAGGAAGAGCAGCTCAGTCTTGCCGAAGTTCAGCTTGAGGTGGTGATCCGTCATCCACACTGATATGTCTGCCAGACATGCAGAGATGCGATTCGCCACCTGGTCATCAGAAGGGGGAAAGGAGAAGATTAATTGTGTGTCGTCTGCATAGCAATGATAGGAGAGACCATGTGAGGTTATGACAGAGCCAAGTGACTTGGTGTATAGCGAGAATAGGAGAGGGCCTAGAACAGAGCCCTGGGGGACACCAGTGGTGAGAGCGCGTGGTGAGGAGACAGATTCTCGCCACGCCACCTGGTAGGAGCGACCTGTCAGGTAGGACGCAATCCAAGCGTGGGCCGCGCCGGAGATGCCCAACTCGGAGAGGGTGGAGAGGAGGATCTGATGGTTCACAGTATCGAAGGCAGCCGATAGGTCTAGAAGGATAAGAGCAGAGGAGAGAGAGTTAGCTTTAGCGGTGCGGAGCGCCTCCGTGATACAGAGAAGAGCAGTCTCAGTTGAATGACTAGTCTTGAAACCTGACTGATTTGGATCAAGAAGGTCATTCTGAGAGAGATAGCGGGAGAGCTGACCAAGGACGGCACGTTCAAGAGTTTTGGAGAGAAAAGAAAGAAGGGATACTGGTCTGTAGTTGTTGACATCGGAGGGATCGAGTGTAGGTTTTTTCAGAAGGGGTGCAACTCTCGCTCTCTTGAAGACGGAAGGGACGTAGCCAGCGGTCAGGGATAAGTTGATGAGCGAGGTGAGGTAAGGGAGAAGGTCTCCGGAAATGGTCTGGAGAAGAGAGGAGGGGATAGGGTCGAGCGGGCAGGTTGTTGGGCGGCCGGCCGTCACAAGACGCGAGATTTCATCTGGAGAGAGAGGGGAGAAAGAGGTCAGAGCACAGGGTAGGGCAGTGTGAGCAGAACCAGCGGTGTTGTTTGACTTAGCAAACGAGGATCGGATGTCGTCGATCTTCTTTTCAAAATGGTTGACGAAGTCATCTGCAGAGAGGGAGGAGGGGGGAGGGGAGGAGGATTCAGGAGGGAGGAGAATGTGGCAAAGAGCTTCCTAGGGTTAGAGGCAGATGCTTGGAATTTAGAGTGGTAGAAAGTGGCTTTAGCAGCAGAGACAGAGGAGGAAAATGTAGAGAGGAGGGAGTGAAAGGATGCCAGGTCCGCAGGGAGGCGAGTTTTCCTCCATTTCCGCTCGGCCTTCCGGAGCCCTGTTCTGTGAGCTCGCATTGAGTCGTCAAGCCACGGAGCGGGAGGGGAGGACCGAGCCGGCCTGGAAGATAGGGGACATAGAGAGTCAAAGGATGCAGAAAGGGAGGAGAGGAGGGTTGAGGAGGCAGAATCAGGAGATAGGTTGGAGAAGGTTTGAGCAGAGGGAAGAGATGATAGGATGGAAGAGGAGAGAGTAGCGGTGGAGAGAGAGCGAAGGTTGGGACGGCGCGATACCATCCGAGTAGGGGCAGTGTGGGAAGTGTTGGATGAGAGCGAGAGGGAAAAGGATACAAGGTAGTGGTCGGAGACTTGGAGGGGAGTTGCAATGAGGTTAGTGGAAGAACAGCATCTAGTAAAGATGAGGTCGAGCGTATTGCCTGCCTTGTGAGTAGGGGGGAAGGTGAGAGGGTGAGGTCAAAAGAGGAGAGGAGTGGAAAGAAGGAGGCAGAGAGGAATGAGTCAAAGGTAGACGTGGGGAGGTTAAAGTCGCCCAGAACTGTGAGAGGTGAGCCGTCCTCAGGAAAGGAGCTTATCAAGGCATCAAGCTCATTGATGAACTCTCCGAGGGGACCTGGAGGGCGATAAATGATAAGGATGTTAAGCTTGAAAGGGCTGGTAACTGTGACAGCATGAAATTCAAAGGAGGCGATAGACAGATGGGTAAGGGGAGAAAGAGAGAATGACCACATGGGAGAGATAAGGATCCCTATGCCACCACCCCGCTGACCAGAAGCTCTCGGGGTGTGCGAGAACACGTGGGCGGACGAAGAGAGAGCAGTAGGAGTAGCAGTGTTATCTGTGGTGATCCATGTTTCTGTCAGTGCCAAGAAGTCGAGGGACTGGAGGGAGGCATAGGCTGAGATGAACTCTGCCTTGTTGGCTGCAGATCGGCAGTTCCAGAGGCTACCGGAGACCTGGAACTCCACGTGGGTCGTGCGCGCTGGGACCACCAGATTAGGGTGGCAGCGGCCACGCGGTGTGGAGCGTTTGTATGGTCTGTGCAGAGAGGAGAGAACAGGGATAGACAGACACATAGTTGACAGGCTACAGAAGAGGCTACGCTAATGCAAGGAGATTGGAATGACAAGGTGACTACACGTCTCGAATGTTCAGAAAGTTAAGCTTACGTAACAAGAATCTTATTGACTAAAATTATTAAAAATGATACAGTACTGCTGAAGTAGGCTAGCTGGCAGTGGCTGCGTTGTTGACTTTGTAGGCTAGCTGACAGTGGCTGCGTTGTTGACACTACACTAATCAAGTCGTTCCGTTGAGTGTAGTAGTTTCTACAGTGCTGCTATTCGGGGGCTAGCTGGCTAGCTAGCACTGTTGATTACGTTACGTTGCGTTAAAAGAACGACAATAGCTGGCTAGCTAACCTAGAAAATCGCTCTAGACTACACAATTATCTTTGATACACAGACGGCTATGTAGCTAGCTATGTAGCTAGCTACGATCAAACAAATCAAACCGTTGTGCTGTAATGAAATGAAATGAAAAATGTGATACTACCTGTGGAGCGAAGCGGAATGCGACCGGGTTGTTGAGTGCGGAAGTTCTATTCAGTAGACGTTGGCTAGCTGTTGGCTAGCTAGCAGTGTCTCCTACGTTAAGGAAGACAAATAGCTGGCTAGCTAACCTCGGTAAATTAAGATAATCACTCTAAGACTACACGCTCTAAACTACACAATTATCTTGGATACGAAGACAGCAAAGACAACTATGTAGCTAGCTAACACTACACTAATCAAGTCGTTCAGTTGAGTGTAATAGTTTCTACAGTGCTGCTATTCGGTAGACGGTGGACGTTTGCTAGCTGGCTAGCTGCTGGGCAGATAGCAGTGTAGACTACGTTAGGACGACGAAATACGAAGTTGCAATAGAAGTGCTGACTGTTTCACTTTGTTGTCCTCTTTCTTTTCCTTTTTCTTCTGTCCTTCTTTTGTCCTTATTTTGTCTTCCTTTCTTCTGTTAACTAGATATTTTTTGTTGTTATTCTTTGTAAGCTAGCTAGCTTCTTCCAGGAGAGTCCCTAGCGTCCCTAGATATGATGCACATACGACTTGGCAAAGATCAGGTGTATCAGACTAATTAAATGTCAGGACAGCTTCGCCTACCCACTGGGCACAGACTTGAATTCAACGTCTATTCCACTTTGGTTCAACTTAATTTCATTTAAATGATGTAGAAACAACATCGATTCAACCAGTGTGTGCCCAGTGGGTATTTTCTGCTGATGCATCTGTATTACCCCTCCAGAAAATGCTAAACCTGCAGTAAATAATTGACACCTGAAAATGCATCTCACCTCAACAGAGCGGGACAGATTGAGAAATTGTATCAGCTTGCATTAACTTTGTTGCGATGAAGTTAAACAAGCCTTTGCATAGCTGTGCTGCCGTATCTGCAGCGAAAATTAATCATGCTTTCTATTGTGTGGCAGTGATTTGATTTCGTGTAATTTAAACACAGGCTCAGATTGACTCAGCCCACAGGCCCAGCTGCCTGCCACCATGTTCCTTCAGAATGCATTATCTCAGACAACTCCTCATCTGCAATGGCATTCTCTATTCTTCACCTCTGAGAGAACTTGACATTCATGTCCAGGACAAGTAAAATATAAATACCACCTGCCCGTTTCTAGCTAGTTTGAGCAAAATGAATACCCCTCAATACAAATCACAATTGGATTAAACACAGTCATTTGTGAGTCATGATGGCTGCTCAATGATCATTAGAATCTGCTCCTTTCCTCTCACCCCTGCACCTCTTAATTCCCACAGACTAACCTGAATGAATGTGCTGATGGAATATCCCATTTCTAATCCACTCCTCTCTGGCTTGTGAGATCTTGACTGGACAGGGATCCAGATCCACTGCCCTTCACTCCGCCTCAACTAGGCTAACATATCCAGACAAGCAGGCTCAGAGTCAACACAGTTATCAGTGATACTAGTGATGAAATAAGTCAATGAGTTCTCCTGCCAACTTCCAGCCCTGGGAGACAAACCTAATCAAGGTATAAGGGCTATAACTAATATTTGATGCATCAATGCATGAAATATCCTGTCGCTCTTCTCACTAAATTCTCACCAAAGGCAAAGTACACTATAATGGAAGCCAAAATGGAAACTACCAAAATCACTGTCTGTCTTTCACATCATATTTGACTTGCAAACTATTTCCTCCCTTATTAACGCCATAGGACTACTGGGGTAGTGTATACAGTGTGTGTGTATTGGTATGTACGTGAATGTATGCATGAATGTGTACAAATTATTACATGAACTAGAACTGCCAAAAGTCATATGCATGGGTGTTTGTGTATTTCTGATCATCATCCAGGCAGAGACACAGCTAAATCCCATTCCCATACACTCCTAAACACTATTTAGGCGTTGGAGCACTTCGTCAACATTTGGAGCATCTGAACTTAGGCTGCTGAACTACACCCCAGGTTTACCATCCTCCACACCTGCATGTCGTTCACAGCCCCTCCTCCTGCACCTGAGCCCTTAACAGGCACCTAGCTAGCCCTCCTGGTTGGTTGGGATGAACCAGTCGTCATTAGAAGGGCCCTTGAATGAGTGTCCCAGCCGTCATTAGGGCCCCTGGTCCTGTGTGATTGTGGGAGTGGTGAACAGGACGCTGGGCGGTGATGAATGATTATAGAGGAATGAGAGTCTTCTCATTACCGTGGTAAAGTGTTCCTAAACCCTGGTAACGAGCTTTAGGAAGACACACAGTGCAATTGTGTTCCAGAACACTGGCGTGACTAGTGGGCCAGGAGGGAGGCATCAGACATGGAACATGCAAATTCATGACACGAGAGTCTGTGTGTTCAGATTATCACTCCTTGTGCAGCACTGGTTTCATCGCTATGATCATAGGATCCCTGAGGATGTAGTGAAGGATAACAGTGGTTTGAGTGATGCCTTTAAACTGAGATTTCAGATGTTAGGTTCTCATATTTCTCCTTGTTCAGCATATGCTGATATTGATGTTCACATCAAAACTGAAGGAAATGGCGTGGAAATCCTGTAGATGATCTCTCTGTCTCACTCACATGCACACTCAAGCTGAATTCTCATCAACGCTCCGAGGTTGAGCTGAACGCGCTTCACCGTTGTCCCTGAAAGTCATATCTGCCCAAATCGCTTCCCCTCTATATGAATAGGAAATTAATTCTGTTGACAGCTTCTTGTACCAAACATGGGGGATGCCATTTATTACAATGCTTCAGAATGTACAACCACAGCTGAGGCGTTCCGAAGAGAGAGAGAGAAGAGCAAGAGAGACAACATATGCAAATGAGCCAGTTCTTAATTAAGGAAGCCAAATGATTGTACGCATGGTTAATCTATCAGGGTCTGACACAGCAGGGTCTTCTGTTCCCAGCCTTCACCTGACATCACTATCACGGAAAACACTCACTCCTCTCCTCTGCTCTGCTCAACCTATCTGATTCAGCAGAACACACACCACCTCTGTCCGAACCCCCGTTAAATAATTTGTTTCCGCTCCAGTTGGTAATTAACCTTTGTCTGCTGGTACTTATGTGTCCCATCCAAGAGCAAGATATTATTTTATCTTCAGCCCTTTTCTCTTTCATTTGTTTAACCAGTCACAATGGGGTAGTTCTTTGCACTGGCAGTTTCTGTTTGAAGTCAGGCCTGTGTTTGTACATCAGCTGTAAAGCTTCTCCTAATGATCTGAGTGCAGAGACGTGCTGCAGAGCTCATGCGCGGGTGAAGATTCTTAGAAAGGTTAGAGCTACTCTGTGGTGGGGCGTCCTCCACTTGAACTGCTATGGGGAGGGGAATGCCAGGACGTTACTAAAAGGGTTCCCATAGCTAACATCCTTCTTCTGCATCTGTATAACATGTTATATATTATGTTCAGGAGAATCTGTAGTGAAGAACGTAAGAGATAGTTAAGATACGTACACTTGGATGTCTAGCATGATCCTCCTGTCCTCCTCCACGTGAATCCCCCAGATGCAGTCCTGGCCGCTATCGTAGGCCTCCGGCCAGTTAGGAGACAGGACCACTCCAGCAGAGTCAGTCATCTCTCCACTGCATACAGCTGTAACACACACACACACACACACACACACACACACACACACACACACACACACACACACACACACACACACACACACACACACACACACACACACACACACACACACACACACACACACACACACACACACACACACACACACACACACACACACACACACACACACAGATTAAGCAAAAATACTCTGTTCAACAACATCATACAGCTCATTTCCTACACAGAACAAAAACACACAGCATACCTCTGCAGGCGGGCTCAGTCTCGTTCCACTGGGGGTTGTTGTGGTCCATGCACTCAATGATGACAGAGCCCTGCTCCAGGGTGTAGCCAGGGTCACAGGTGAACTCTACCACGGTCCCCACTGCCCACGTGCTGTCATTACTGGTGAAGTTACCGTACTTGACGAACGGCTCATAGCAGTGGCCCACTGCAAACGCTATGAAGGAGAGGATATGTGGATCAGTCACAGACAAAAGGCCAGACTGTGACACTGAGCCCCATGTCTGTCATGCAGTGGGCCATTGACTTTGCCCGTTAGCTCGCCTCCTATCAGGGACGGAGCAGATCCAGAGGTTAATTTTATTGGAGGTCTGTTGCGTCAACCCACTGACTGACATGTAATGGTTCAAATCAGGGTGAGGGGAGCACTATTAAATCAGTTCCACCCTGTGTCAGATTGATGAGGGTAATGCTGTTAAAGACAACCCACACACGGTCCATTAGAATAAGCAGCGCTGCTCTCTCACAGCATAATCCCATTTGCTACAGTAAATTGAAGCCCTAATCAGATTAAATTGATCTGATTGGATAATGACTCCAGGACCTGTGATGTGGCTCTGACTCCAAGCTCTGAACAGCCCTTTGAAAAGGCACCTATAAGAATGAGTTGCCACACGTAGAGAGGATGACTGGGCATGACCATGGAGAACAATAAAGCATTTGAGAGTTCGTAGCTAAACTAGTGAGAGCAGAGGACTTTAATTGATTCTTATGTTTGACTCCTTTCCATTCCAATTCTTTAGAGGAGGGAAAGATGAGGAGAGGGCCTGAGGCAGTGTCTTTTGGTTATACTAGTCTGCGTTTCATAAACAACAGGTTTTAGCTCCACTCATTTTACATTGCTGGAGTGTGTGAGGGAAGTTTGAGTGCCCTTGAGTACACTTTCCAGAGACCTGAAGACTTGTGTTCGATCCCCATGCCTGGTCTTGTGGCACACAGGGAACCTATGTTCTAACCACTGTTCCGTCTCATTTTTGGGGGCACTGAGCAAATCTGAGGTCTTGTGAGCAGAAACTTGAATGTCGGGAGAATTTTGTCCAACTTCCGGTGCGAGTTTACAGTGAACACTGAGGCTGTACCCTTACAGTTTTAGTCAGTAGACAATAGGCTATTGTGGCTAATTGAGCATAATGTAGGACTACTAACAAAACCAATGGAGCAAATCCCATAACATTTTCACATGGATTTCTACGATATAGCCTACAGTAGAAGAAGTAGAAGAAGAAGTTATGTGTTCAATGCAGACCTACATTGCATGAGACTTTTAAAAACGGTTTTACATTATGAAGGGCTTGACATTAATGAATGATTCGACTTGGTCTGTAACACCATGGGCCAAATAGGTGACTGTAAATTGCATTGTATTGTGTTGTATGATGCAAGAAACCACTTTACAAAATAAAATATACAATTATTACCATATAGAAAATTAGACACTGTAGACTACCCCTCTGCCTATTGGTTTATTTGCATATCTCAACATGTATCTGCATGTCTCAAAATACAACACTTAATTAAGACATAAGCGTTTTACCTGACTGGCTTTTCAAAACCAGCTTGAAATGTAGCCGACACGTTTTGTGCTCTTGCAGGAATCTCTTAATCAGTAACTCCCCATTGCTGACCTATACTTATCTAGAACCGGGCTAATAACTCAATAACTAGCAAAGAATATCTACAAATGTGCACACATGCGACTCTGATCTTAAACTGATCTGAAAAGCGTTTTCACACGTGGTTGACTGAAAGACCACTCGTGGGCTACCCCCGCCAATAGTATTTTACTCCGTTGCGCCCTGTCTATAACAAAATCACAGACTCAATCTTGTAAAGTTAGACTTCTTTTGGGGCTGATATAATGTTGATTCGATCACAGAAAAAAACATTCATCTATATATTGCAAACTCAATGAAGTTCAATCTCTTGCGTCTTTGCGCAGCATGGCGTTTCTTCTGCGTGGCAGTCGTGGAGGAAGTGCATGGGAGTGCACAGACGCAGTTTAAAGTGAATGTTGGTTCTAACCCAGTCAGAAACATTGGTGCCATGACCTGGAAGTGTCTCTGTGAGATGGAGAAGGTCAAAGGGGGGTCAGGTGTAACCGTGACCTGAAGAGTTGCGTTAGCTCCCATGGGGATGTGTCTACCTTGGTATCTGATGGCGATGCCGGTGGAGGTGCCTGTTCCATCAGTGGTGAGCTCTATGAAGAGGGGTCTGGAGGTGCTCACCAGGCCCTCGTTGGGCAGGTACTCTACCTCATATGAGTCATACATCGGAGGAGAGTCAATGTTCTTCCCATTTTTGATCAGAAGCCTGAAAGAGAAATTAAAACACATTAGTACCTGGTTGGATTTCTAAGACTTTGTAATATGCATTTTCAGAGTTAACTCAGCTACCTGGACGGAAGCCCCTAATGAGATGACACAACAGGAAGGAAAATTATACGGTATTAAAGCATTGGGCTGGACTGTTCTGCACAAATGGCCAATGATATCATTCAGTACAGTTGAGCAGCTAGCCTACTGACCTGATTAAAAGTATAGTTGTTATTGTTACCAGACACAGCTGCTACCGCTCATAAAAACAACATTATCTTAACTCAAATATGTGTGTCCTTGTCAATTCAAGTCATTCACTTGAAGCACCTTGTTAGTGTTATATTGCTTTACAAACATTCACAACAGCTTATAGATGCAATCATAGAGCATTAAGACTCCAATAAGGAACATGAATAGACAGTCAAAAAACAAAGTAGGAAGGTGATTGAAGTGAAATGTATCCGATTATTTCAATATTTCTCTCTCTCTCTCTCTTTCTCCTTTCCTCTCTCACCATTTTCTCAAAATTGGATTTGCATTCTGACACGGAGACACAGATGTTCCACTGAATCTCAATCTCAGATGATGAGGCGATGCCCTGAAGTGTAGCAGAGGAATGGACTGGTGATATGACATGTGTGACAACAGAACCATGAGCCTGCAGTGAGAATCATGTCCAACTGTCACAGAGCCAGCAGTAGGACTCTGTTGGCTGCTTGTTGAATGATTATTAAACTCAAGTGAACACTTAGAACAGGATAGTGTACTGGAGTAGAGCACTAAGGTCAGAACACTGTAGCAGACTTGGGTTCACACAGTATTTTCTTTATTTTAAAGTTATGTACTTTATTGAGTTAGCCTGGTGCAATACAACCAATGGAATAGCCCTCTAAGTGCAAACCCCACTCATCTGGCACCCAAGATCAAAATATTTGGAAGAAAATGAACACTATTTGAACCCAGGTCTGACTGACCACTCTAGTGAAGTAAACCCCCTGACTGACACCACACCTGTCATCGTCCTCTGCCAGGGCCACCTTCTCAAAGTGGACGTGCACTCGCTGTCCCTCTGGGGCCTCCAGCAGCCAATGGCATGTCAGGTTGTTGCTGTAGTTGCTAGGGAAACCGGGTGACACAATGCGTCCAACCGTGGCATTCCGGACAATGCCACCACAAGCAGCTGGGATGCCCATGGAGAATGAAGTTGGTATGGGAGGAGAGGAGAGAAAGAAGATGGGAGGAGAGAAAGAAGATGGGAGGAGGAGGAGAGAAGAGGAGAGAATGAGGATGGGGTGGAGAGAAGGAGGAAAGGATGGGAGAAGAGGAGTGAAGGAAGATGAGAGGAGAGGAGAGAAGGAGGATGGGAGGAGAGGAGTGAAGGAAGATGGGAGAGGAGGAGAGAAGGAGGATGAGGAGAGAAGGAGGATGGGAGGAGAGGAGTGAAGGAGGATGAGGAGAGAAGGAGGATGGGAGGAGAGGAGTGAAGGAGGATGGGATTGGAGGAGGAAGAAGAAGTAGAGAGAGGTATTTTAGTCTGGGGAAAAACATTTGCTTAAAATCCCAGTCAAACAGAATGTGTAACGACAAAGAATACCTTGGGAAACAATGGCTAGAGATAAACCACAAGAACACAATGAGTGGAGGTGTTGAGTAAGAGCAAGCTCTGAGTTTGTGTAAAGGAAATAAAAGAGAGAGTGGGTCTGGTATTGATATCAGTGTATCACAACAGACGAGGTGAAGGTCAGCTAGGTAGACACGAAGCTTAATTAAAGCAGAGCAGCAGCCCTAACCTTCCCTGTGGCACTCTGCCCTGCCATCAGTAATCACACCCTGCAGACACCATGCTGTGGGACCACTGTCTGGGGCGGGCAGGCAGGCAGGCAGGCAGGCAGGCACGCACGCACGCACGCACGCACGCACACACACACACACACACACACACACACACACACACACACACACACACACACAGTTTAAATGGTTTGTTTGGTCACCCAATATAAGGAGAGAGAATCCTTATACTATCTAAACTATGCCTTTAAGATGCCCAATGCTCGAGGGAGCCTCCCTGCTGTCCATTCACTGTTAAAACAATGGAGAGACCCACTGTTCCAAATGTTTATCTTATCTGACTAGGGCTAAAACATTCACTCACTATTCATCATTGGTGCTCATCTGAGCAGCAAAATGAGATCCTACATCTAAACTGTCTGCTTCTGAACTGTCCTCCACTGGGGATTGAACCCTGTCTGAATCTGTGCTTGTTATGCAAGATGAATACAAGTAGACTCAAGAGGTGAACTTCCTGGAAGAGAAAATATGATGGAGTCTCTGGTTCTCGTGGCTTGTTTTGTTTAGTTCTTTACTTCCTAGGAGAGGTCTGACTGAATAGGATTGTCTGTTTAACATTCACCACCCCAGTACAACATACACTGCAGCTCACACCATTAAGGCCCAAATCAATGATTAATAAACCCCAATTAACTTTTGAGCAACACCAAGCTGAGTAAGTGTGAGATCATTCTAGTGGAATTAATTGCTCCAGCGAGGACAACGTGTTTATGTACTTTTACGCCTCACTTGTTGCAAAGGGAAGAACTGTGTTGATGCTCTGGTAGGAATAGTTACAGGACAAATCACAGGGAATGTAAATTCATTTTGAAAGACTGTGATAAGGTTTGAGAGGGGAAGAGTGTTTTTGTCTATTAATATGTTCAACAACTGTGGAGAAAGTCTGTGTGCATAGCAAGGTGTACTGGTCCCGTTGTGGTAAATGGATGTGAGAGGTGTGTAGCTAGCTACCCCCAGCCCTCACCATGGCACTGCGGCTCCGTGCCGCTCCAGTAGGGGGTGCTGGCGTTGAGACAGGTCAGTGTGTTGGTTCCCTGCAGATGGTACCCAGTCAGACAGTAGAAGTAGGCCTCTCCCCCAGAGTGGAGGCTGCTCACAGACACATCCCCACAGACCGGCCGCTGGGGAAAGGTACAGCTCAACACAAAGGCTGTGGGACGAGAGAGAGGGAAGAGAAGAGAGAGAGAGAGAATGAGACTAACGGCGACTAACAGCATCCAAGTTGACTCAAAATAAAAGTGTAGCAACATAAAAATACTTTCTTGCTCATCATAAAGCCTTTTAGAGGGAGGGGAACCAAACCTAAAGAATATATAGAGAGACGTGTGTGGATGAACACTGACAGGTCATAGTCCCTATCCTACCAGAGTACATGTCTATAGACAGTACATGTCTATAGGACCTGTGCTATTCCAGAGAATAACCTTAGTGTCTCAGGATGATGGATTGGTCTGGCCATATACCTAATGGAGGCCATGAAACTGCCATGTTTGCCTTCCTCCTGCCTCTCCATACAGGTACATTCATGACACACTACACACACATACAGTATGGCTTCCTAATGCGTATCATGCTCAACAGAATGCATTGCTTGGCTGAATACCCACTGAGGGACCTAGATCAATAACAGTACTGTTTTTTACTCAAACTGTGAACATGTAATAGGGACCTGAAGTCCTGTCTGTATTTCAAGAATGACCCACAAGTGGATCTTTAACAAACGACTGGTAGTGTTTTCCCCTCATCCCCAGCTATTTTTAACAGATATATGTGTGGTTCTCGCTCCAGGCTGTCTGTCTGACTGTAATTGTTGCAGCTTCACTGTTATCCTGTTGGAAGGCAGTGCAGCACTCCACCATTGATTCTGTCTCAAGGAGACATTGCCAAGGAGGTGATGACAGTAACAGGGAACCCATAGAGGATATGATGACAGTAACATGGTACCCATAGAGGATATGATGACAGTAACATGGTACCCATAGAGGATATGATGACAGTAACAGGGTACCCATAGAGGATATGATGACAGTAACAGGGAACCCATAGAGGATATGATGACAGTAACATGGTACCCATAGAGGATATGATGACAGTAACATGGTACCCATAGAGGATATGATGACAGTAACAGGGTACCCATAGAGGATATGATGACAGTAACAGGGAACCCATAGAGGATATGATGACAGTAACATGGTACCCATAGAGGATATGATGACAGTAACAGGGTACCCATAGAGGATATGATGACAGTAACATGGTACCCATAGAGGTGATGATGACAGTAACAGGGTACCCAAAGAGGATATGATGACAGTAACAGGGTACCCATAGAGGATATGATGACAGTAACAGGGTACACATAGAGGATATGATGACAGTAACAGGGAACCATGGAGGAGATGATGACGGTAACAGGGTACCCATAGAGGATATGATGACAGTAACAGGGAACCCATAGAGGATATGATGACAGTAACATGGTACCCATAGAGGATATGATGACAGTAACAGGGTACCCATAGAGGATATGATGACAGTAACAGGGTACCCATAGATAATATGATGACAGTAACAGGGTACCCATAGAGGATGTGATGACAGTAAATGGGTACCCATAGAGGATATGATGACAGTAACAGGGAACCCATAGAGGATATGATGACAGTAACAGGGAACCCATAGAGGAGATGATGACGGTAACAGGGTACCCATAGAGGATATGATGACAGTAACAGGGAACCATAGATGATATGATGACGGTAACAGGGAACCATAGATGATATGATGACAGTAACAGGGAACCCATAGAGGATATGATGACAGTAACAGGGTACCCATAGAGGATATGATGACAGTAACAGGGAACCATAGATGATATGATGACAGTAACAGGGAACCCATAGAGGATATGATGACAGTAACAGGGTACCCATAGAGGATATGATGACAGTAACAGGGAACCATAGATGATATGATGACAGTAACAGGGTACCCATAGAGGATATGATGACAGTAACAGGGTACCCATAGAGGATATGATGACAGTAACAGGGTACCCATAGAGGATATGATGACAGTAACAGGGTACCCATAGAGGATATGATGACGGTAACAGGGAACCCATAGAGGATATGATGACGGTAACAGGGAACCCATAGATGATATGATGACAGTAACAGGGAACCCATAGAGGATATGATGACAGTAACAGGGAACCCATAGATGATATGATGACAGTAACAGGGAACCCATAGATGATATGATGACAGTAACAGGGAACCCATAGAGGATATGATGACAGTAACAGGGAACCCATAGAGGATATGATGACAGTAACAGGGAACCCATAGAGGATATGATGACAGTAACAGGGAACCCATAGATGATATGATGACAGTAACAGGGAACCCATAGAGGATATGATGACAGTAACAGGGAACCCATAGATGATATGATGACAGTAACAGGGAACCCATAGAGGATATGATGACAGTAACAGGGAACCCATAGATGATATGATGACAGTAACAGGGAACCCATAGAGGATATGATGACAGTAACAGGGAACCCATAGAGGATATGATGACAGTAACAGGGTACCCATAGAGGATATGATGACAGTAACAGGGAACCCATAGAGGATATGATGACAGTAACAGGGTACCCATAGAGGATATGATGACAGTAACAGGGAACCCATAGAGGATATGATGATGGTAACAGGGTACCCATAGAGGATATGATGACAGTAACAGGGTACCCATAGAGGATATGATGACAGTAACAGGGTACCCATAGAGGATATGATGACAGTAACAGGGAACCCATAGAGGATATGATGACAGTAACAGGGAACCCATAGATGATATGATGACAGTAACAGGGAACCCATAGAGGATATGATGACAGTAACAGGGAACCCATAGATGATATGATGACAGTAACAGGGAACCCATAGATGATATGATGACAGTAACAGGGAACCCATAGAGGATATGATGACAGTAACAGGGAACCCATAGAGGATATGATGACAGTAACAGGGAACCCATAGAGGATATGATGACAGTAACAGGGAACCCATAGATGATATGATGACAGTAACAGGGAACCCATAGAGGATATGATGACAGTAACAGGGAACCCATAGATGATATGATGACAGTAACAGGGAACCCATAGAGGATATGATGACAGTAACAGGGAACCCATAGAGGATATGATGACAGTAACAGGGTACCCATAGAGGATATGATGACAGTAACAGGGAACCCATAGAGGATATGATGACAGTAACAGGGTACCCATAGAGGATATGATGACAGTAACAGGGAACCCATAGAGGATATGATGACAGTAACAGGGAACCCATAGAGGATATGATGACAGTAACAGGGTACCCATAGAGGATATGATGACAGTAACAGGGAACCCATAGAGGATATGATGAGAGTAACAGGGAACCCATAGAGGATATGATGACAGTAACAGGGTACCCATAGAGGATATGATGACAGTAACAGGGAACCCATAGAGGATATGATGACAGTAACAGGGAACCCATAGAGGATATGATGACAGTAACAGGGAACCCATAGAGGATATGATGAGAGTAACAGGGAACCCATAGAGGATATGATGACAGTAACAGGGAACCCATAGAGGATATGATGACAGTAACAGGGTACCCATAGAGGATATGATGACAGTAACAGGGAACCCATAGAGGATATGATGACAGTAACAGGGAACCCATAGAGGATATGATGACAGTAACAGGGAACCCATAGAGGATATGATGACAGTAACAGGGAACCCATAGAGGATATGATGACAGTAACAGGGAACCCATAGAGGATATGATGACAGTAACAGGGTACCCATAGAGGATATGATGACAGTAACAGGGAACCATAGAGGATATGATGACAGTAACAGGGTACCCATAGAGGATATGATGACAGTAACAGGGAACCCATAGAGGATATGATGACAGTAACAGGGAACCCATAGAGGATATGATGACAGTAACAGGGTACCCATAGAGGATATGATGACAGTAACAGGGAACCCATAGAGGATATGATGACAGTAACAATGAATCCATAGAGGAAGTGATGGCACATACTGTACAGTTCAGACCATTCAGTTCAAGTCAAAGTACGCTTCACAGGAGCTCCTCTGAGAGTAAAACTTGGGTCCAGGACTATCTCCCTGGGCCTTACTGGCTGGGTAAGAGCCTGTCTGTCCTGAGGACTGCCTGTTGGACCTAGGCTAAATGATACCGCCTCCTCCCCTCCGTCCTCCCCCACTTAAAAACCAACAGTGATAAAAGGCCAGAAAGAGAGGGTCGTGCAGAGATAGAGGAGAGGCCTGCTGCTGATGGCTGTCTAATCTTTCTAGTGCATGCAATATGAAAGCTAAAAGCGCTCCTCTGAGTCAATGAGCCAATAAGCAGGGCCCAGACACTCCCCTCGGCTATCCATTTTATTTATGGTTTATTGTGGGGTGCGGTGTATCAGCACAGCAGGGCCTGGTTTAGGGGTGGAGGCGTGGGGGTGTTGTTATAGCATCATCACCCTGCTGTTTCTGTTTCAATTAGACTAATACAGAGGGGGCACTGGAGGCTGGCCTAACGTGGAGCTGCTCCCAACCAGGTACTAAATCACACTGGCAGCCAGCCTCCTCCTCTCCACTGTCTCCACAGCTTTCTCCTCCCACTGTGTTATAGAGGCCATAAAATGAAATGGGTTCACTATGGCTGGTAACGATACCGTTGGAACAACTGGCTTGGGAGATTAGCTGGCGGCTAACACTAGCAGATTCAACGGCCATCTTTATATTCTGAGTAGCCCTCAACACCCCGGAGAGGTATGATAGGGTGCACACTGGGCCATAGAGCTCAGTCACACACTCAGTCCACATTCAGGCCACCACACAGGGATAGTGGAACCAAATATAGCCTACAAAATATCACCACGTTTTTACCAAAATTGTGACTTTACAGTGTTGTCTGTAACACTTTGTCACTACGAGAGCTTCGGACTATAAGGTTCTATCTACAAAAAGTTGATTCTGAGATAATTGACTTTAAAGTTATGAACCCTCATTGGTTTGAATGGTATCAACAATTGTTATATTGTGTTATTTTGAACTTAACAACATGAACTGGGATATTTAGAGTACTATATAGGTAGAGAACATTGAACAGAACAAGGCTATGTCAATAACTACATTTAGACCGAAACGCAGATAGAACTTTATTGTCCCAAGCTATCCACTAGGTAAAGACATTACCAACCTTTTCACAACGAATTTATAATGAAATGTTAGCAGGATTTTTAGGCTAGTTTTTCCTCCTCATGTACCTGCTCTTAAACATGTTCACAATTTATGCATTCGCAACCCTACCAAACCAAACGTTGAAGATGCTGCTAAGCACCCAGTCTCATTACTAATTCCAGACGCGTTGTCGTCTCTTAGCACAGAAGAAGACATGTAGAATGGGTGGCAGTTTGCCGTCACAGCGGTCACCTCAGTCCCCTCAGCCATTTGACTCTTCTCTGCCTCCAATCAGAGAGAGGCCTGTCCTCATAACGCAGCAGCACTAGCTTGCTAACAGAGACGAATGGTCTATTAAGACTCCTGTATTTTACATGACCTAATGGAAGATGTATCCTCCTCCACAACATCCACGAGCATTAATTATGAAACACAGAGGGGATTCATTTGCAGCCAGGCTCATCAGGCCTTATTGAGAATAACCGTGTGTGACAGGCTCACTGAGGAGAGAGGACAGGGGCATATGGGAAATCTGTTTCAGTGTTTAGATTGGATTAAACGCTGCCTCACATTAACCTTCACGGAACAGCGAGAGCAAAGGAAGGGTAAAATGACCTTACCGACCTGTGAGTCTGACGGCCCCTAAGGGATATGAATGATGTGGTGGTGTGGAAGGGGTGTCCTTCTGTCCATCATAGAAAGGAGAAAACCCATGTGAGAAGGACATTGAATCTACCTGGCAACAAGCATGCATCTTGGGAAATAGGGAACCATGTTGGGAAATAGGGAACCATATTTATGCTGTATACTTAAAATATGGTAAAAAAAAGAGTGGACAGAAGGTTTTAGACACGAACAGAAATAAATAAAAAATCTGATTGCATAGCTTCAAACTCTTACTTTTTACCCTGGTCATAGACACACAAGTCTATCTCATTCCCATGGAAATACTACAGTAGCAACACACCTCTCAATCCTACTCAAACCTCAGGTGCCAAAAGCACAAAGGCAATAAAAAGCTCTTGCTTCATTAAATTTACAGCATGCTTTCATGCTCTTTCGGTAATGGGCGTATGGTGTAATAATGTGAATCCATGAAATGTCTCACTACAGCAGATCACCATGGAGTTGCTATAGGAGCTAACTGCCAGCAAATATAATAACTTAATTAAATGTGAATAGACTATCGGTTGCCATTGCAGTTAAAAACCCACGGTCCTCAGTTTTTATATGTCTTTGCTAATGCTAATGAGATTGTGATGTGGGGTCTATAAAGGAAAGAACCGAAGAGAGAGAGGAGGGGCTGAAGTACAGCAGAACTTCAGAGGTTCACATCGAATGACTGAAAGACAGACTGACTGGACACACAGATGGTGTGGGTCTGTGAAATGTTGGGGTTTGATTGATGTCTGTTCCACATTCACTGGGCATCGAGCAGAGTTTATTCACCAAATGAACCCTATATTTAGTTTATTTCATGGTTAGCTGGATGCCGTAGGTTTGGGTTATTCTGAGCTTGCCTGGATGGATCATTATCACCAATAGACTTAAAACATCCCATCATCACAGACTAACCTGTGGGGACAGAATCATTAGGATGCAAACACATGAAAGGCAGTAGAGGAGAATCGGTCATGCTGCCGCTCTGAGTGGGATGATGATTGCTAGACATAATAATGTGTGGAGGACATGTTAATGTCTTCACTTCTGCTCTGCTGTGGAAATATGTAGACCAGAATCAGGATGCACAGATGGCCTGTTAATCAACCCTGACAAGGAACTGCAATGACAAACATTCTCATGAACTTTCCTCTGTGACTCCTCTGCTTATTTTTGTTATATTTTATAGGTGCCTTACACATTAGAGCCTTAGAGTCAGCAGTTTGGCGGTACTTTGGAATTTGGTGTATTTTATTACCTTTAACGTACAAAATGAAATGACTCTAATCCTAACGGTAATTAATTCATAATTACAAGCCCCATTCATTGACAAGCCCCATTTATTGACGGTAAGCAGGGTTTGGTTCTTATCAGTCAGTCCATGCCTTGTTTATGCTTGACCGGATCTTTTGAATACGTAATTCTGTTTGCTGCCGTTAAATTTCATGCTATTTCCCTTCTTATTAAACATTTAATATGGTGGTAATTGAATTTAGTAAGAATCTATTCTGTTCTACTATTAAGTTAACGTGAAATCCTCTGGCTGTAATTACTTCTCACTGATAGTTTAATAATAAGGAGATGGATCACTATTAACTGGGCGAGGACAAAGTGAATTTTAAAAATATCATTATATCAGTGTAAGTTTGAAATCAATTTGCCACCATTTTAATGGTTTTCATTAAAAAAGGATTAAGTTACAGTAAACGTGGGGTTCTCGCTACAAGGAAATGATAAGCAACCAGACTTGTAGGTTACCAAACTGTGAAGAGGAGAGAGAGAGAGAGAGAGAGAGAGAGAGAGAGAGAGAGAGAGAGAGAGAGAGAGAGAGAGAGAGAGAGAGAGAGAGAGAGAGAAGGAGAGACAGAGAGAGAGAGAGAGAGAGAGAGAGAGAGAGAGAGAGAGAGAGAGAGAGAGAGAGAGAGAGAGAGAGAGGAGAGAGAGAGAGAGAGAGAGGGAGAGAGAGAGAGGGAGAGAGAGGGAGAGAGAGAGAGAGAGAGAGAGAGAGAGAGAGAGAGAGAGAGATACGGAGAGGAGAGACAGAAGGAGAGAGAGAGAGAAAGAGCGATACGGAGAGGAGAGACAGAGGGAAAGAGAGAGAAGGAGCGATATGGAGAGGAGAGACAGAAGGAGAGAGAGAGAGCGATACAGAGAGGAGAGACAGAAGGAGAGAGAGAGAGAGCGATACGGAGAGGAGAGACAGAGGGAGAGAGAGAGAGAAAGAGTGATACGGAGAGGAGAGGAGAGAGAGAGAGAGAGAGAGAAAGAGCGATATGGAGAGGAGAGAGAAGGAGAGAGAGAGAGAGAGAGAGATACGGAGAGGAGAGACAGAGGGAGAGAGAGAGAGCGATACGGAGAGGAGAGACAGAGGGAGAGAGGGAGAGAGAGAGAGCAATACGGAGAGGAGAGAGAGAGAGAGAGAGAGAGAGAGAGAGAGAGAGAGAGAGAGAGAGAGAGAGAGAGAGAGAGAGAGAGAGAGAGAGAGAGAGAGAGAGAGAGAGAGAGAGAGAGAGAGAGAGAGAGAGAGAGAGAGAGGGAGAGAGAGAGGGAGAGAGAGAGCAATACGGAAAGGAGAGGAGAGAGAGAGAGAGCAATACGGAGAGGAGAGGAAAGAGAGAGAGGACTAGACGAGAGAACAAAGGTTGGTGTTGAGGGTCAGTGGGTCTTAATCTTGCGTCGTCCAGTGGCAGCATTTCTGACGTGTGTCTGACAGGGTGTCGGGGGACGCTTGTCTAACATACTGCCTGGTGGCTGTGATGTGAAGTGTGTCTGAAGACGGCCACAAGGGACCAAGGCCACGTTTGAAAGAGTTTGACAGAGATACACTCCACTTCCATCCCACTGTTCCCTCTGCCACCACACACACATCAGCCACACTAATTAATGTCAATCTAAAATGCTCTCAGTTACGATCACCACTTTATTTTAAGAATGTAAAATGTCAGAATAATAGTAGAGAGATTCATTTATTTCCCAGTGAGTCAGAATGTCACATTCGTCATATGAATCGGACCAAGGCTCAGCGTTATATGCGTACATTCTTTATTATTATAAGAATGAACACTGAACAAACTAACCAAAATAACAAAACGAACCGTGAAGCTATATTAATAGTACAGACAGGCAACTAAACATAGAACAATAACTCACAAATAACAAATGGGAAATGGCTACCTAAATATGATCCCCAATCAGAGACAACGATAAACAGCTGCCTCTGATTGGGAACCATATCAGGCCACCATAAATATACAAATACCTATACCTACAAAACCGTAGACATACAAAAACCCTAGACAATACAAAAACTAGCGTATCCACCCTAGTCACACCCTGACCTAACCAAAATATAAAGAAAACAGAGATATCTCAGGTCAGGTCATGACACAGAAGTTTACATACACTCAATTAGTATTTGGTAGCATTGCCTTTAAATTTTTTAACTTGGGTCAAACATTTCCACAAGCTTCCCACAATAGGTTGGGCCCATTCCTCCTGGCAGAGCTGGTGTAACTGAGTCAGGTTCGTAGGCCTCCTTGTTCGCACACGCTTTTTCAGTTCTGCCCACAAATGTTCTATAGGATTGAGGTCAGGGCTTTGTGATGGCCACTCCAATACCTTGACTTTGTTGTCCTTATACCATTTTGCCACAACTTTGGAAGTATGCTTGGGGTCAATGTCCATTTGGAAGATGCATTTGTGACCAAGCTTTAACTTCCTGACTGATGTCTTGAGATGTTGCTTCAATATATCCACATAATTTTCCACCCTCATGATGCCATCTATTTTGTGTATCAGTCCCTCCTGCAGCAAAGCACCCCCACAACATGATGCTGTGCTTCACGGTTGGGATGGTGTTCTTGCAAGCCTCCCCCTTTTTCCTCCAGACATAACGATGGTCATTATGGCCAAAGTTCTATTTTTGTTTCATCAGACCAGAGGACATTTCTCCAAAAAGTATGATTTTTGTCCCCATGTGCAGTTGCAAACCGTAGTCTGGCTTTTTATGGCAGTTTTGGAGCATTGGCTTCTTCCTTGTTGAGCAGCCTTTCAGGTAATGTTGATATAGGACTCATTTTACTGTGAATATAGATACTTTTGTACCTGTATCCTCCAGCATCTTCACAAGGTCCTTTGCTGTTGTTCTGGGATTGATTTGCACTTTTCGCACCAAAGTACGTTCATTCAGACGCGTCTCCTCCTGAGCGGTATGACAGCTGCGTGGTCCCATGGTGTTTATACTTGTGTACTATTGTTTGTACAGATGAATGTGGTACCTTCAGGCATTTGGAAATTGCTCCCAAGGATGAACCAGACTTGTGGAGGTCTATATTTTTTTTTCTGAGGTATTAGCTGATTTTTTATTTTCCCATGATGCCAAGTAAGGAGGCACTGAATTTGAAGGTAGGCCTTGAAATACAGCCACAGGTACACCTCTAATTGACTCAAATGATGTCAATTAGCCTATCAGAAGCTTCTAAAGCCATGACATAATTTTCTGGAATTTTCCAAGCCGTTTAAAGGCACAGTCAACTTAGTGTATGTAAACTTCTGACCCACTGGAATTGTGATACAGTGAATTCTAAGTTAAATAATATGTCTGTAAACAATTGTTGTAAAAATTACTTGTGTTATGCACGAAGTAGATGTCCTAACCGACTTGCCAAAACTATAGTTTGTTAACAAGAAATTTGTGGAGTGGTTGAAAAGAGTTTTAATGACTCCAACATAAGTATATGTAAACGTCTGACTTCAACTGTAGGTGAAAAGACTCCAATTCCATCTCAAAAACAGATTTTCCTGCCTGATTCCCTGGTTCAGTAAATGCAGGTTTTACAAATCCAAAATGTTTAATTGATGTGTCCAGGAGAGTTTAGGATATAATTAAGGAAAGAGCAGACTAAACTTTGAAGAGGCACATGTGTGGTGGAGATAGGATTCATGTTTTGAGCTTCTAGCATCCCCTTTGTCGCTGTCTGAAAGCAGTTGTGTCTTTATCTTTATTTCAGTGTATATGTGTGTATGTGCCCACATAGGCCTATGTGTGATTGCAATAATCAAATGCATAAATGGTATATGGGAGGACACCGTTGGCCTTTTGTCTAACTATGTACTTCTAATCACTCACCGCATATACACTACAATGGACACCTTAGTCCACCACAAGTAATCATTAGCCCAATCATTATGGTTCTGCATTATCACTGCCATTCAGGGTTCAATGACAATGGAGGCTGGACCTGAAGGCCTTTTTCTGATGGAAAAGGGTCTGTTTTTAACCTCAAATGATCTTCTAGAGCAGTAGTTCTCAACTGGTTTTGTCTCGGGACCCACATTGTCTAAAGAAGACTGCTGTGACCTTCTTGTCAATTGTTGGAAGCTTCATGGTTTGTTCTGAATTACAGTGAATTATTTTGACATTTATCTGTCAGTAGAGATAGTGGGTTCAAGCCAATGACACTATTTATGAAAACCAGTGTCATCTAGTCTTACATGACCTTAGAGGGCGTGCCAAAACTATAACCGCTGTATAGCTGAAATTGGGCAGGAATTTCTAAACTGAGTTAAGTCACTATTGATCGTTTCGGCAACCACTCCGCCCTTCTCCATATTTCATCAGTGGATTAATTGAGATGTATTTGTTGACAGGAGAGGCAGTAGAGACCTAATGCCTGGTAGGCAGGCTAACAGCAGCATTTGGCAGGAGACTGAGGAACAGGGGAGAGTGAAGTGTAGGGGAGAGTGAAGCGTGAATATTGTTTTCCACATTAAATTACAAGAACTATGCAGATAATACTGATCTGATCTGTGTGGGCTACAGTCTCATGAATGTTCAATCATAAAATGAGAAGTGTGTTATTTGTATTCTAAACAAAACTACTGTAAATGTAATAAGTGTGTGGATAGGTCTAGTGTATATGTAATATGTGTGTGGATGGTCTACTGTATATGTAATATGTGTGTGGATGGGTCTACTGTATATGTAATATGTGTGTGGATGGGTCTACTGTATATGTAATATGTGTGTGGATGGTCTAATGTCTATGTAATATGTGTGTGGATGGTTCTAATGTCTATGTAATATGTGTGTGGATGGGTCTACTGTATATGTAATATGTGTGTGGATGGGTCTACTGTATATGTAATATGTGTGTGGATGGGTCTACTGTATATGTAATATGTGTGTGGATGGGTCTACTGTATATGTAATATGTGTGTGGATGGGTCAACTGTATATGTAATATGTGTGTGGATGGGTCTACTGTATATGTAATATGTGTGTGGATGGGTCTACTGTATATGTAATATGTGTGTGGATGGGTCTACTGTATATGTAATATGTGTGTGGATGGGTCTACTGTATATGTAATATGTGTGTGGATAGGTCTACTGTATATGTAATATGTGTGTGGATGGGTCTACTGTATATGTAATATGTGTGTGGATGGGTCTACTGTATATGTAATATGTGTGTGGATGGGTCTACTGTATATGTAATATGTGTGTGGATGGGTCTACTGTATATGTAATATGTGTGTGGATGGTCTACTGTATATGTAATATGTGTGTGGATGGGTCTACTGTATATGTAATATGTGTGTGGATGGGTCAACTGTATATGTAATATGTGTGTGGATGGGTCTACTGTATATGTAATATGTGTGTGGATGGGTCTACTGTATATGTAATATGTGTGTGGATGGGTCTACTGTATATGTAATATGTGTGTGGATGGGTCTACTGTATATGTAATATGTGTGTGGATGGGTCTACTGTATATGTAATATGTGTGTAGATGGGTCTACTGTATATGTAATATGTGTGTGGATGGGTCTACTGTATATGTAATATGTGTGTGGATGGGTCTACTGTATATGTAATATGTGTGTGGATGGGTCTACTGTATATGTAATATGTGTGTGGATGGGTCTACTGTATATGTAATATGTGTGTGGATGGGTCTACTGTATATGTAATATGTGTGTGGATGGGTCTACTGTATATGTAATATGTGTGTGGATGGTCTACTGTATATGTAATATGTGTGTGGATGGGTCTACTGTATATGTAATATGTGTGTGGATGGGTCAACTGTATATGTAATATGTGTGTGGATGGGTCTTGGGTTGGCCCTGATCTGGCCTAGTCTTTGCACCATCAGAGGGACTGTCTTAGTGGGGAAGCGATGTCTTACTGGGCTGATAAACAATTGTGTGAGAGACCGACAGCGGCGTGGAACTGGAGTTGTAACCCAGGGGACAGAGAGTGCCGTGGAACTGGAGTTGTACCCCATGGGACAGAGAGTGCCGTGGAACTGGAGTTGTACCCCATGGGACAGAGAGTGCCGTGGAACTGGAGTTGTACCCCAGGGGACAGAGAGCGCCGTGGAACTGGAGTTGTAACCCAGGGGACAGAGAGCGCCGTGGAACTGGAGTTGTAACCCAGGGGACAGAGAGCGGCGTGGAACTGGAGTTGTACCCCAGGGGACAGAGAGCGCCGTGGAACGGGAGTTGTAACCCAGGGGACAGAGAGTGCCGTGGAACTGGAGTTGTACCCCAGGGGACAGAGAGCGCCGTGGAACTGGAGTTGTACCCCAGGGGGCAGAGAGCGCCGTGGAACTGGAGTTGTACCCCAGGGGACAGAGAGCGCCGTGGAACTGGAGTTGTACCGCAGGGGACAGAGAGCGCCGTGGAGCTGGAGTTGTACCCCAGGGGACAGAGAGCGCCGTGGAGCTGGAGTTGTACCCCAGGGGACAGAGAGCGCCGTGGAGCTGGAGTTGTACCCCAGGGGACAGAGAGCGCCGTGGAACTGGAGTTGTAACCCAGGGGACCGAGAGCGCCGTGGAGCTGGAGTTGTAACCCAGGGGACAGAGAGCGCTGTGGAGCTGGAGTTGTAACCCAGGGGACAGAGAGCGCCGTGGAGCTGGAGTTGTAACCCAGGGGACAGAGAGCGCCGTGGAGCTGGAGTTGTAACCCAGGGGACAGAGAGCGCCGTGGAACTGGAGTTGTACCCCAGGGGACAGAGAGCGCCGTGGAGCTGGAGTTGTAACCCAGGGGACAGAGAGCGCCGTGGAACTGGAGTTGTAACCCAGGGGACAGAGAGCGCCGTGGAGCTGGAGTTGTAACCCAGGGGACAGAGAGCGCCGTGGAGCTGGAGTTGTAACCCAGGGGACAGAGAGCGCCGTGGAGCTGGAGTTGTAACCCAGGGGACAGAGAGCGCCGTGGAGCTGGAGTTGTAACCCAGGGGACAGAGAGCGCCGTGGAACTGGAGTTGTACCCCAGGGGACAGAGAGCGCCGTGGAGCTGGAGTTGTAACCCAGGGGACAGAGAGGGGACAGTGAGACTTCACCAGCTGTGAGGGGAGCCTGGGAAGGGACATGTTTCTGCCGACTGCCCTCCACTTTAACTTGTGTATGTGTATACACGCATGGCACTCATACACACACTCACTCTCCTTCTCTCCCTCTTGCTCTTCTCCTTCTTTATCTCTCTCTCTCCCTCTCTAACTTTCTTAGGTGTCTAACTTCTAAATACCAGGCAAGTAACTTGATGTCAATGATGATGATAATGCCCCAATACTTTCAGATAGTGGTTATGAATAAAAGGAGACAAAGAAGGGAAACAAGTGTTGGGAAGGTTTCGTGCTGAGTTTCACACTTTCTCCCAAGTCTTTGAAAGGCTGTTACTAAACAGCTGCCAAGCGGAGGTGTTGGACAAGGTCTTGATCACCAACTTTTATCCCAAATCTGTGTGGAGAGTGTTTTCCTCCACTTGATTCTTGTTTTCCACTTGTTTCATTGATCTTTCTCCCAGAGCAGCTGGTAAATAAAGACTATCTCTACTGATAGATGATGGTGATATTACCATATCAGTACCTGCTGCTTAAAATGTATCCACAGGTAATTACTGCTCTTATGACTGCTGGCCAAATGGGAGATGGTAGCTGAAACTTTGATATCCATCAGTGTTTCCATGCCAATAGAGCCACAGTACACTGTGCCAGTAATGGGTGCTCAGAACTGGCCTGCTACACTAGATGACTAACATACAGCTCTAACGATGTATGATGATGTAGAGCAAACTACATGAAGAGAGCGAGAGAGACAGAGAGAGAGAGAGAGAAAAGTATTTAAGGTACTCAAAATGGTGATAGCAAATAGACAAGACATGACAGGAGAGCAAGCATTACAATTATCCTAGGCCAGTTGATTTAAATGAAAAATACCAATACAGAACTAATTTACATATGCGTGCTTCATAAATACTGAGCAAATGTTCATAGCACCCACAATGATCAACACAACTCGCTCTTTAGTTCCCTCAAATTCACTGTTTGATCAATCTTCCTCCAGGAATGATCTAGTAAGACAGTAATGAATTCATTACCGGTCACCTCAGCCAGAGGAGATGATGATGATTCATGATTTAATCACAGACACTAGCCTGGTTTCCATCTTTAAAACAAATCAGTCTCCTGCTCACTGGTTGTCTGATCACATTCTCCACACCTCATTACGAGACAAGGTGCTTTGCAGAGCAAAGAGATTGTAATATCAGAGCAATCATCTCAATACACGTAAAACTGTCATGGTGTATAAATGAACATGTTACCACTCTCCCTCTCCTGCTTATGTCATCTGGCAGATAATCAGACTTTATCTTACTTTGAGTTGAAATGTTATTAACATAGACGTTGGTGTTTAAGTGTTAAATATCAAATTACACATCTTTCTGAACAAATCATGAGCCTCCTTGGATTAGAAATGTATGGAAACTAACAGGGAACATTGTAGTATGCTCTTAAAATATATATAATAATAATAATAATATATGCCATTTAGCAGACGCTTTTATCCAAAGCGACTTACAGTCATGTGTGCATACATTCTATGATGATGTCCTCAAAGTGACTCCAAAGCAATTAGAAGAGCAATGTTTTGCCTTCAGAGCTTGTATAGGCAGCCTATACCAAAAGAAAAAAACTGCAAAGGCCAAGGTAAGTGGAAAATCATGAATATTGGTATTTGAGCAAACAATTCCCCTAACCAAGCACTGTCTTAGTGTATGATAACTCTCATTCTGCCAGAGGCACGCAGAAAGATGGCTGACTACTTGATTTATGGATCCATAACTTAAATTTGATGTATTCTAATGGGAAGTCAATTTGTTTCCAGGCAGTGTTTCATTGAGATTTAATGCACTTGTGATTAAGGTGACCCCATTATATGCTAATTACTCAGCATGCCCCGAGAACCATTTTTTTTTATTATTAACATTGAGCGAGAAAGGGAGGGAGTGAGAGAGCGGAAGAGAGCGAGAGGGAGATAAAGAGTCAGAGAAAAAGAAAAAGAAAAAGAGAGAGAGATTCCCTCTATGAACATACCAGATGTCATCAAATTACTCTCCCCCTAAGTTATTTTATTTCTGTCTGCTACAGAATGCACCATACTGTACGTCGCAGACAGGCCACCCTCATATAGCCAGTCCAGATCAGCACGACGCGCTGCTCAGGGAATATCAAACAGGTCGAGCAGAGGAGGGGGTGGGGGGATGGGGGTGGGGGGGGGGCACTGTGTCAGGTAATTGGAAGTTTTGTAAAGAAGCAGGAAGTTATTATCGGTGGCGCTGTGCCGTGCCCTGCCGTATGATTGCCATGCTATTTAATAGAGCAGCAGAAGCCTGCCACAGAAAGCCATGAAGGTCCCGCTCACTGGGTGGTGAATACCACCCACACAACTCGCAAAGGAGAGAGAGAGAGAGGAAACGAGAGAAGGAGAGAGAGAAGAGGGGGGGGGAATAGCATGATTCAGAGAGGGATGGGTGAGCGGGAAATGCAATTCTTATTCAACCGGTAATCTAGGCATTGTTCGGAATGGCTCTACTCATTTACAAACCTGCCACAGTTCATTAACTCACAAAAACAAAAGAATCTGAAAAAAAATATTTGTAAAGTTGCTTTTCTATTTCACCACAATGTGTAAGCAACAGGGCTCATAACTGCATGCAGTCTCCTTCTGACAATGACAATTAGAAGAGCATCATCACAGCAATTTCCCCAACTGATTATACTGCCAATTGACAGCAGTGTTGTTTTGTGGCTAACATGAGCACATTATGTTGACAAGGGATAACAGGAGAGTGAGCCCCAGTGTACAGAAGGGTGAGCCCCAGTGTACAGGAGGAGGCTGCTGGAGGAGAGGATAAATCAACCTCTCAGGCCTTGTCCTGTCATGAATCCCGCTTCCTGAGTCTGTGTTTGCCTGTGTTTCTGTCCTGGAGTGTGTTTCCGGTGTCCTGGAACGCACCCTGTCTGGTTGCCGGGCGAATTAGCTTGTTGGGAGATCGATGTTCACCCGCACCTGTATCCCATCAGTAATCTGCACACATGTCCTGATCATCACCTCTCCCCTTCAAAAGCTCTGACCTGACATCCATTCCCTGCTGGATCGTTAGCCATGAACACCATTCACCCGGAACCCATACCCCATCCCCCATCCCTGTCTGCTCGTCGCCAGTGTGTTGTTATCCATTGAATCTGCCTATCCACTCCCATCAACCCACCTCCGCTGCCCGCTCCTCCACCCGGAACTATCTACCTCCACGTTCTCATTGATTAATAAATACTCACCATCTTTATACTCACCTTGTCCTGGTCTGCTTCTGGGTCCAATTCTGGTAAACCCTGACATGTCCATATTATCACTTCACATTGGTTACAACTCACATTCTGAAACTTGGTTTGTTGTTGTGTAGTATTTGATTAGGTTGATGGCCTAGTGCTGTGCTGTGGTGTGGTGCTTGGTTGGTGGTTGTGTAGTATTTGATTAGGTTGATGGCCTAGTGCTGTGCTGTGGTGTGGTGCTTGGTTGGTGGTTGTGTAGTATTTGATTAGGTTGATGGCCTAGTGCTGTGCTGTGGTGTGGTGCTTGGTTGGTGGTTGTGTAGTATTTGATTAGGTTGATGGCCTAGTGCTGTGCTGTGGTGTGGTGCTTGGTTGGTGGTTGTGTAGTATTTGATTAGGTTGATGGCCTAGTGCTGTGCTGTGGTGTGGTGCTTGGTTGGTGGTTGTGTAGTATTTGATTAGGTTGATGGCCTAGTGCTGTGCTGTGGTGTGGTGCTTGGTTGGTGGTTGTGTAGTATTTGATTAGGTTGATGGCCTAGTGCTGTGCTGTGGTGTGGTGCTTGGTTGGTGGTTGTGTAGTATTTGATTAGGTTGATGGCCTAGTGCTGTGCTGTGGTGTGGTGCTTGGTTGGTGGTTGTGTAGTATTTGATTAGGTTGATGGCCTAGTGCTGTGCTGTGGTGTGGTGCTTGGTTGGTGGTTGTGTAGTATTTGATTAGGTTGATGGCCTAGTGCTGTGCTGTGGTGTGGTGCTTGGTTGGTGGTTGTGTAGTATTTGATTAGGTTGATGGCCTAGTGCTGTGCTGTGGTGTGGTGCTTGGTTGGTGGTTGTGTAGTATTTGATTAGGTTGATGGCCTAGTGCTGTGCTGTGGTGTGGTGCTTGGTTGGTGGTTGTGTAGTATTTGATTAGGTTGATGGCCTAGTGCTGTGCTGTGGTGTGGTGCTTGGTTGGTGGTTGTGTAGTATTTGATTAGGTTGATGGCCTAGTGCTGTGCTGTGGTGTGGTGCTTGGTTGGTGGTTGTGTAGTATTTGATTAGGTTGATGGCCTAGTGCTGTGCTGTGGTGTGGTGCTTGGTTGGTGGTTGTGTAGTATTTGATTAGGTTGATGGCCTAGTGCTGTGCTGTGGTGTGGTGCTTGGTTGGTGGTTGTGTAGTATTTGATTAGGTTGATGGCCTAGTGCTGTGCTGTGGTGTGGTGCTTGGTTGGTGGTTGTGTAGTATTTGATTAGGTTGATGGCCTAGTGCTGTGCTGTGGTGTGGTGCTTGGTTGGTGGTTGTGTAGTATTTGATTAGGTTGATGGCCTAGTGCTGTGCTGTGGTGTGGTGCTTGGTTGGTGGTTGTGTAGTATTTGATTAGGTTGATGGCCTAGTGCTGTGCTGTGGTGTGGTGCTTGGTTGGTGGTTGTGTAGTATTTGATTAGGTTGATGGCCTAGTGCTGTGCTGTGGTGTGGTGCTTGGTTGGTGGTTGTGTAGTATTTGATTAGGTTGATGGCCTAGTGCTGTGCTGTGGTGTGGTGCTTGGTTGGTGGTTGTGTAGTATTTGATTAGGTTGATGGCCTAGTGCTGTGCTGTGGTGTGGTGCTTGGTTGGTGGTTGTGTAGTATTTGATTAGGTTGATGGCCTAGTGCTGTGCTGTGGTGTGGTGCTTGGTTGGTGGTTGTGTAGTATTTGATTAGGTTGATGGCCTAGTGCTGTGCTGTGGTGTGGTGCTTGGTTGGTGGTTGTGTAGTATTTGATTAGGTTGATGGCCTAGTGCTGTGCTGTGGTGTGGTGCTTGGTTGGTGGTTGTGTAGTATTTGATTAGGTTGATGGCCTAGTGCTGTGCTGTGGTGTGGTGCTTGGTTGGTGGTTGTGTAGTATTTGATTAGGTTGATGGCCTAGTGCTGTGCTGTGGTGTGGTGCTTGGTTGGTGGTTGTGTAGTATTTGATTAGGTTGATGGCCTAGTGCTGTGCTGTGGTGTGGTGCTTGGTTGGTGGTTGTGTAGTATTTGATTAGGTTGATGGCCTAGTGCTGTGCTGTGGTGTGGTGCTTGGTTGGTGGTTGTGTAGTATTTGATTAGGTTGATGGCCTAGTGCTGTGCTGTGGTGTGGTGCTTGGTTGGTGGTTGTGTAGTATTTGATTAGGTTGATGGCCTAGTGCTGTGCTGTGGTGTGGTGCTTGGTTGGTGGTTGTGTAGTATTTGATTAGGTTGATGGCCTAGTGCTGTGCTGTGGTGTGGTGCTTGGTTGGTGGTTGTGTAGTATTTGATTAGGTTGATGGCCTAGTGCTGTGCTGTGGTGTGGTGCTTGGTTGGTGGTTGTGTAGTATTTGATTAGGTTGATGGCCTAGTGCTGTGCTGTGGTGTGGTGCTTGGTTGGTGGTTGTGTAGTATTTGATTAGGTTGATGGCCTAGTGCTGTGCTGTGGTGTGGTGCTTGGTTGGTGGTTGTGTAGTATTTGATTAGGTTGATGGCCTAGTGCTGTGCTGTGGTGTGGTGCTTGGTTGGTGGTTGTGTAGTATTTGATTAGGTTGATGGCCTAGTGCTGTGCTGTGGTGTGGTGCTTGGTTGGTGGTTGTGTAGTATTTGATTAGGTTGATGGCCTAGTGCTGTGCTGTGGTGTGGTGCTTGGTTGGTGGTTGTGTAGTATTTGATTAGGTTGATGGCCTAGTGCTGTGCTGTGGTGTGGTGCTTGGTTGGTGGTTGTGTAGTATTTGATTAGGTTGATGGCCTAGTGCTGTGCTGTGGTGTGGTGCTTGGTTGGTGGTTGTGTAGTATTTGATTAGGTTGATGGCCTAGTGCTGTGCTGTGGTGTGGTGCTTGGTTGGTGGTTGTGTAGTATTTGATTAGGTTGATGGCCTAGTGCTGTGCTGTGGTGTGGTGCTTGGTTGGTGGTTGTGTAGTATTTGATTAGGTTGATGGCCTAGTGCTGTGCTGTGGTGTGGTGCTTGGTTGGTGGTTGTGTAGTATTTGATTAGGTTGATGGCCTAGTGCTGTGCTGTGGTGTGGTGCTTGGTTGGTGGTTGTGTAGTATTTGATTAGGTTGATGGCCTAGTGCTGTGCTGTGGTGTGGTGCTTGGTTGGTGGTTGTGTAGTATTTGATTAGGTTGATGGCCTAGTGCTGTGCTGTGGTGTGGTGCTTGGTTGGTGGTTGTGTAGTATTTGATTAGGTTGATGGCCTAGTGCTGTGCTGTGGTGTGGTGCTTGGTTGGTGGTTGTGTAGTATTTGATTAGGTTGATGGCCTAGTGCTGTGCTGTGGTGTGGTGCTTGGTTGGTGGTTGTGTAGTATTTGATTAGGTTGATGGCCTAGTGCTGTGCTGTGGTGTGGTGCTTGGTTGGTGGTTGTGTAGTATTTGATTAGGTTGATGGCCTAGTGCTGTGCTGTGGTGTGGTGCTTGGTTGGTGGTTGTGTAGTATTTGATTAGGTTGATGGCCTAGTGCTGTGCTGTGGTGTGGTGCTTGGTTGGTGGTTGTGTAGTATTTGATTAGGTTGATGGCCTAGTGCTGTGCTGTGGTGTGGTGCTTGGTTGGTGGTTGTGTAGTATTTGATTAGGTTGATGGCCTAGTGCTGTGCTGTGGTGTGGTGCTTGGTTGGTGGTTGTGTAGTATTTGATTAGGTTGATGGCCTAGTGCTGTGCTGTGGTGTGGTGCTTGGTTGGTGGTTGTGTAGTATTTGATTAGGTTGATGGCCTAGTGCTGTGCTGTGGTGTGGTGCTTGGTTGGTGGTTGTGTAGTATTTGATTAGGTTGATGGCCTAGTGCTGTGCTGTGGTGTGGTGCTTGGTTGGTGGTTGTGTAGTATTTGATTAGGTTGATGGCCTAGTGCTGTGCTGTGGTGTGGTGCTTGGTTGGTGGTTGTGTAGTATTTGATTAGGTTGATGGCCTAGTGCTGTGCTGTGGTGTGGTGCTTGGTTGGTGGTTGTGTAGTATTTGATTAGGTTGATGGCCTAGTGCTGTGCTGTGGTGTGGTGCTTGGTTGGTGGTTGTGTAGTATTTGATTAGGTTGATGGCCTAGTGCTGTGCTGTGGTGTGGTGCTTGGTTGGTGGTTGTGTAGTATTTGATTAGGTTGATGGCCTAGTGCTGTGCTGTGGTGTGGTGCTTGGTTGGTGGTTGTGTAGTATTTGATTAGGTTGATGGCCTAGTGCTGTGCTGTGGTGTGGTGCTTGGTTGGTGGTTGTGTAGTATTTGATTAGGTTGATGGCCTAGTGCTGTGCTGTGGTGTGGTGCTTGGTTGGTGGTTGTGTAGTATTTGATTAGGTTGATGGCCTAGTGCTGTGCTGTGGTGTGGTGCTTGGTTGGTGGTTGTGTAGTATTTGATTAGGTTGATGGCCTAGTGCTGTGCTGTGGTGTGGTGCTTGGTTGGTGGTTGTGTAGTATTTGATTAGGTTGATGGCCTAGTGCTGTGCTGTGGTGTGGTGCTTGGTTGGTGGTTGTGTAGTATTTGATTAGGTTGATGGCCTAGTGCTGTGCTGTGGTGTGGTGCTTGGTTGGTGGTTGTGTAGTATTTGATTAGGTTGATGGCCTAGTGCTGTGCTGTGGTGTGGTGCTTGGTTGGTGGTTGTGTAGTATTTGATTAGGTTGATGGCCTAGTGCTGTGCTGTGGTGTGGTGCTTGGTTGGTGGTTGTGTAGTATTTGATTAGGTTGATGGCCTAGTGCTGTGCTGTGGTGTGGTGCTTGGTTGGTGGTTGTGTAGTATTTGATTAGGTTGATGGCCTAGTGCTGTGCTGTGGTGTGGTGCTTGGTTGGTGGTTGTGTAGTATTTGATTAGGTTGATGGCCTAGTGCTGTGCTGTGGTGTGGTGCTTGGTTGGTGGTTGTGTAGTATTTGATTAGGTTGATGGCCTAGTGCTGTGCTGTGGTGTGGTGCTTGGTTGGTGGTTGTGTAGTATTTGATTAGGTTGATGGCCTAGTGCTGTGCTGTGGTGTGGTGCTTGGTTGGTGGTTGTGTAGTATTTGATTAGGTTGATGGCCTAGTGCTGTGCTGTGGTGTGGTGCTTGGTTGGTGGTTGTGTAGTATTTGATTAGGTTGATGGCCTAGTGCTGTGCTGTGGTGTGGTGCTTGGTTGGTGGTTGTGTAGTATTTGATTAGGTTGATGGCCTAGTGCTGTGCTGTGGTGTGGTGCTTGGTTGGTGGTTGTGTAGTATTTGATTAGGTTGATGGCCTAGTGCTGTGCTGTGGTGTGGTGCTTGGTTGGTGGTTGTGTAGTATTTGATTAGGTTGATGGCCTAGTGCTGTGCTGTGGTGTGGTGCTTGGTTGGTGGTTGTGTAGTATTTGATTAGGTTGATGGCCTAGTGCTGTGCTGTGGTGTGGTGCTTGGTTGGTGGTTGTGTAGTATTTGATTAGGTTGATGGCCTAGTGCTGTGCTGTGGTGTGGTGCTTGGTTGGTGGTTGTGTAGTATTTGATTAGGTTGATGGCCTAGTGCTGTGCTGTGGTGTGGTGCTTGGTTGGTGGTTGTGTAGTATTTGATTAGGTTGATGGCCTAGTGCTGTGCTGTGGTGTGGTGCTTGGTTGGTGGTTGTGTAGTATTTGATTAGGTTGATGGCCTAGTGCTGTGCTGTGGTGTGGTGCTTGGTTGGTGGTTGTGTAGTATTTGATTAGGTTGATGGCCTAGTGCTGTGCTGTGGTGTGGTGCTTGGTTGGTGGTTGTGTAGTATTTGATTAGGTTGATGGCCTAGTGCTGTGCTGTGGTGTGGTGCTTGGTTGGTGGTTGTGTAGTATTTGATTAGGTTGATGGCCTAGTGCTGTGCTGTGGTGTGGTGCTTGGTTGGTGGTTGTGTAGTATTTGATTAGGTTGATGGCCTAGTGCTGTGCTGTGGTGTGGTGCTTGGTTGGTGGTTGTGTAGTATTTGATTAGGTTGATGGCCTAGTGCTGTGCTGTGGTGTGGTGCTTGGTTGGTGGTTGTGTAGTATTTGATTAGGTTGATGGCCTAGTGCTGTGCTGTGGTGTGGTGCTTGGTTGGTGGTTGTGTAGTATTTGATTAGGTTGATGGCCTAGTGCTGTGCTGTGGTGTGGTGCTTGGTTGGTGGTTGTGTAGTATTTGATTAGGTTGATGGCCTAGTGCTGTGCTGTGGTGTGGTGCTTGGTTGGTGGTTGTGTAGTATTTGATTAGGTTGATGGCCTAGTGCTGTGCTGTGGTGTGGTGCTTGGTTGGTGGTTGTGTAGTATTTGATTAGGTTGATGGCCTAGTGCTGTGCTGTGGTGTGGTGCTTGGTTGGTGGTTGTGTAGTATTTGATTAGGTTGATGGCCTAGTGCTGTGCTGTGGTGTGGTGCTTGGTTGGTGGTTGTGTAGTATTTGATTAGGTTGATGGCCTAGTGCTGTGCTGTGGTGTGGTGCTTGGTTGGTGGTTGTGTAGTATTTGATTAGGTTGATGGCCTAGTGCTGTGCTGTGGTGTGGTGCTTGGTTGGTGGTTGTGTAGTATTTGATTAGGTTGATGGCCTAGTGCTGTGCTGTGGTGTGGTGCTTGGTTGGTGGTTGTGTAGTATTTGATTAGGTTGATGGCCTAGTGCTGTGCTGTGGTGTGGTGCTTGGTTGGTGGTTGTGTAGTATTTGATTAGGTTGATGGCCTAGTGCTGTGCTGTGGTGTGGTGCTTGGTTGGTGGTTGTGTAGTATTTGATTAGGTTGATGGCCTAGTGCTGTGCTGTGGTGTGGTGCTTGGTTGGTGGTTGTGTAGTATTTGATTAGGTTGATGGCCTAGTGCTGTGCTGTGGTGTGGTGCTTGGTTGGTGGTTGTGTAGTATTTGATTAGGTTGATGGCCTAGTGCTGTGCTGTGGTGTGGTGCTTGGTTGGTGGTTGTGTAGTATTTGATTAGGTTGATGGCCTAGTGCTGTGCTGTGGTGTGGTGCTTGGTTGGTGGTTGTGTAGTATTTGATTAGGTTGATGGCCTAGTGCTGTGCTGTGGTGTGGTGCTTGGTTGGTGGTTGTGTAGTATTTGATTAGGTTGATGGCCTAGTGCTGTGCTGTGGTGTGGTGCTTGGTTGGTGGTTGTGTAGTATTTGATTAGGTTGATGGCCTAGTGCTGTGCTGTGGTGTGGTGCTTGGTTGGTGGTTGTGTAGTATTTGATTAGGTTGATGGCCTAGTGCTGTGCTGTGGTGTGGTGCTTGGTTGGTGGTTGTGTAGTATTTGATTAGGTTGATGGCCTAGTGCTGTGCTGTGGTGTGGTGCTTGGTTGGTGGTTGTGTAGTATTTGATTAGGTTGATGGCCTAGTGCTGTGCTGTGGTGTGGTGCTTGGTTGGTGGTTGTGTAGTATTTGATTAGGTTGATGGCCTAGTGCTGTGCTGTGGTGTGGTGCTTGGTTGGTGGTTGTGTAGTATTTGATTAGGTTGATGGCCTAGTGCTGTGCTGTGGTGTGGTGCTTGGTTGGTGGTTGTGTAGTATTTGATTAGGTTGATGGCCTAGTGCTGTGCTGTGGTGTGGTGCTTGGTTGGTGGTTGTGTAGTATTTGATTAGGTTGATGGCCTAGTGCTGTGCTGTGGTGTGGTGCTTGGTTGGTGGTTGTGTAGTATTTGATTAGGTTGATGGCCTAGTGCTGTGCTGTGGTGTGGTGCTTGGTTGGTGTGGTGCTTGTTGGTGGTTGTGTAGTATTTGATTAGGTTGATGGCCTAGTGCTGTGCTGTGGTGTGGTGCTTGGTTGGTGGTTGTGTAGTATTTGATTAGGTTGATGGCCTAGTGCTGTGCTGTGGTGTGGTGCTTGGTTGGTGGTTGTGTAGTATTTGATTAGGTTGATGGCCTAGTGCTGTGCTGTGGTGTGGTGCTTGGTTGGTGGTTGTGTAGTATTTGATTAGGTTGATGGCCTAGTGCTGTGCTGTGGTGTGGTGCTTGGTTGGTGGTTGTGTAGTATTTGATTAGGTTGATGGCCTAGTGCTGTGCTGTGGTGTGGTGCTTGGTTGGTGGTTGTGTAGTATTTGATTAGGTTGATGGCCTAGTGCTGTGCTGTGGTGTGGTGCTTGGTTGGTGGTTGTGTAGTATTTGATTAGGTTGATGGCCTAGTGCTGTGCTGTGGTGTGGTGCTTGGTTGGTGGTTGTGTAGTATTTGATTAGGTTGATGGCCTAGTGCTGTGCTGTGGTGTGGTGCTTGGTTGGTGGTTGTGTAGTATTTGATTAGGTTGATGGCCTAGTGCTGTGCTGTGGTGTGGTGCTTGGTTGGTGGTTGTGTAGTATTTGATTAGGTTGATGGCCTAGTGCTGTGCTGTGGTGTGGTGCTTGGTTGGTGGTTGTGTAGTATTTGATTAGGTTGATGGCCTAGTGCTGTGCTGTGGTGTGGTGCTTGGTTGGTGGTTGTGTAGTATTTGATTAGGTTGATGGCCTAGTGCTGTGCTGTGGTGTGGTGCTTGGTTGGTGGTTGTGTAGTATTTGATTAGGTTGATGGCCTAGTGCTGTGCTGTGGTGTGGTGCTTGGTTGGTGGTTGTGTAGTATTTGATTAGGTTGATGGCCTAGTGCTGTGCTGTGGTGTGGTGCTTGGTTGGTGGTTGTGTAGTATTTGATTAGGTTGATGGCCTAGTGCTGTGCTGTGGTGTGGTGCTTGGTTGGTGGTTGTGTAGTATTTGATTAGGTTGATGGCCTAGTGCTGTGCTGTGCTGTGGTGTGGTGCTTGGTTGGTGGTTGTGTAGTATTTGATTAGGTTGATGGCCTAGTGCTGTGCTGTGGTGTGGTGCTTGGTTGGTGGTTGTGTAGTATTTGATTAGGTTGATGGCCTAGTGCTGTGCTGTGGTGTGGTGCTTGGTTGGTGGTTGTGTAGTATTTGATTAGGTTGATGGCCTAGTGCTGTGCTGTGGTGTGGTGCTTGGTTGGTGGTTGTGTAGTATTTGATTAGGTTGATGGCCTAGTGCTGTGCTGTGGTGTGGTGCTTGGTTGGTGGTTGTGTAGTATTTGATTAGGTTGATGGCCTAGTGCTGTGCTGTGGTGTGGTGCTTGGTTGGTGGTTGTGTAGTATTTGATTAGGTTGATGGCCTAGTGCTGTGCTGTGGTGTGGTGCTTGGTTGGTGGTTGTGTAGTATTTGATTAGGTTGATGGCCTAGTGCTGTGCTGTGGTGTGGTGCTTGGTTGGTGGTTGTGTAGTATTTGATTAGGTTGATGGCCTAGTGCTGTGCTGTGGTGTGGTGCTTGGTTGGTGGTTGTGTAGTATTTGATTAGGTTGATGGCCTAGTGCTGTGCTGTGGTGTGGTGCTTGGTTGGTGGTTGTGTAGTATTTGATTAGGTTGATGGCCTAGTGCTGTGCTGTGGTGTGGTGCTTGGTTGGTGGTTGTGTAGTATTTGATTAGGTTGATGGCCTAGTGCTGTGCTGTGGTGTGGTGCTTGGTTGGTGGTTGTGTAGTATTTGATTAGGTTGATGGCCTAGTGCTGTGCTGTGGTGTGGTGCTTGGTTGGTGGTTGTGTAGTATTTGATTAGGTTGATGGCCTAGTGCTGTGCTGTGGTGTGGTGCTTGGTTGGTGGTTGTGTAGTATTTGATTAGGTTGATGGCCTAGTGCTGTGCTGTGGTGTGGTGCTTGGTTGGTGGTTGTGTAGTATTTGATTAGGTTGATGGCCTAGTGCTGTGCTGTGGTGTGGTGCTTGGTTGGTGGTTGTGTAGTATTTGATTAGGTTGATGGCCTAGTGCTGTGCTGTGGTGTGGTGCTTGGTTGGTGGTTGTGTAGTATTTGATTAGGTTGATGGCCTAGTGCTGTGCTGTGGTGTGGTGCTTGGTTGGTGGTTGTGTAGTATTTGATTAGGTTGATGGCCTAGTGCTGTGCTGTGGTGTGGTGCTTGGTTGGTGGTTGTGTAGTATTTGATTAGGTTGATGGCCTAGTGCTGTGCTGTGGTGTGGTGCTTGGTTGGTGGTTGTGTAGTATTTGATTAGGTTGATGGCCTAGTGCTGTGCTGTGGTGTGGTGCTTGGTTGGTGGTTGTGTAGTATTTGATTAGGTTGATGGCCTAGTGCTGTGCTGTGGTGTGGTGCTTGGTTGGTGGTTGTGTAGTATTTGATTAGGTTGATGGCCTAGTGCTGTGCTGTGGTGTGGTGCTTGGTTGGTGGTTGTGTAGTATTTGATTAGGTTGATGGCCTAGTGCTGTGCTGTGGTGTGGTGCTTGGTTGGTGGTTGTGTAGTATTTGATTAGGTTGATGGCCTAGTGCTGTGCTGTGGTGTGGTGCTTGGTTGGTGGTTGTGTAGTATTTGATTAGGTTGATGGCCTAGTGCTGTGCTGTGGTGTGGTGCTTAGGTTGGTGGTTGTTGGTGGTTGTGTAGTATTTGATTAGGTTGATGGCCTAGTGCTGTGCTGTGGTGTGGTGCTTGGTTGGTGGTTGTGTAGTATTTGATTAGGTTGATGGCCTAGTGCTGTGCTGTGGTGTGGTGCTTGGTTGGTGGTTGTGTAGTATTTGATTAGGTTGATGGCCTAGTGCTGTGCTGTGGTGTGGTGCTTGGTTGGTGGTTGTGTAGTATTTGATTAGGTTGATGGCCTAGTGCTGTGCTGTGGTGTGGTGCTTGGTTGGTGGTTGTGTAGTATTTGATTAGGTTGATGGCCTAGTGCTGTGCTGTGGTGTGGTGCTTGGTTGGTGGTTGTGTAGTATTTGATTAGGTTGATGGCCTAGTGCTGTGCTGTGGTGTGGTGCTTGGTTGGTGGTTGTGTAGTATTTGATTAGGTTGATGGCCTAGTGCTGTGCTGTGGTGTGGTGCTTGGTTGGTGGTTGTGTAGTATTTGATTAGGTTGATGGCCTAGTGCTGTGCTGTGGTGTGGTGCTTGGTTGGTGGTTGTGTAGTATTTGATTAGGTTGATGGCCTAGTGCTGTGCTGTGGTGTGGTGCTTGGTTGGTGGTTGTGCTAGTGCTTAGCGTTTGGTTGCCCTCGGGTCTTACCTTGGTATCTGAGCAGGAAGGACCCAGGCTGGGTCTGTCTCTGGCTGTGGAAGTGGATGGTGATCTGGTTGCTCCAGCTGCGTACCACCAGGCCCTTCAACAGGATAGACTCGTTGGCCAGAACAGAGGGCTCCCCTCCCCCCACATCCTCAAACGTCACCCGCTCCCCTTCCCACAGGCTCACATTCATCACCTGCATGGACAAACACACACAGAGGAGACCAGTTCAATAAAGGACACACATCAATACATACAAGTACATAGACTTGTAAACAGGGTGACAGAGAAATGTGGTCAGATGAAGCCGTCTGCATCCTTCACTGAGGTTTTACCATCATACGATGGCACCTAAGAGATATGCTTCCATGTCACTTCACTGAGTTTACTCTCATATAAAAACACCTAAGAGATATGCCTCCATGTCACTTCACTGAGTTTACTCTCATATAAAAACACCTAAGAGATATGCCTCCATGTCACTTCACTGAGTTTACTCTCATATAAAAACACCTAAGAGATATGCCTCCATGTCACTTCACTGAGTTTACTCACCTAAGAGATCATATAAAAACACCTAAGAGATATGCCTCCATGTCACTTCACTGAGTTTACTCTCATATTAAAACACCTAAGAGATATGCCTCCATGTCACTTCACTGAGTTTACTCTCATATACAAACACCTAAGAGATATGCCTCCATGTCACTTCACTGAGTTTACTCTCATATAAAAACACCTAAGAGATATGCCTCCATGTCACTTCACTGAGTTTACTCTCATATTAAAACCTCCATGTCCTACTGAGAGATATGCCTCCATGTCACTTCACTGAGTTTACTCTCATATAAAAACACCTAAGAGATATGCCTCCATGTCACTTCACTGAGTTTACTCTCATATAAAACACCCAGAGATATGCCTCCATGTCACTTCACTGAGTTTACTCTCATATAAAACCCAGAGATATGTCTCAATGTCACTTCACTGAGTTTACTCTCATATAAAAACACCTAAGAGATATGCCTCCATGTCACTTCACTGAGTTTACTCTCATATAAAAACACCTAAGAGATATGCCTCCATGTCACTTCACTGAGTTTACTCTCATATAAAAACACCTAAGAGATATGCCTCCATGTCACTTCACTGAGTTTACTCTCATATAAAAACACCTAAGAGATATGCCTCCATGTCACTTCACTGAGTTTACTCTCACCCAGAGATATGCCTAAAAACACCCAAGAGATATGCCTCCATGTCACTTCACTGAGTTTACTCACACCTAAGAGATATGCCTCCATGTCACTTCACTGAGTTTACTCACTGAGTTTACTGTCTCATATAAAAAACACCTAAGAGATATGCCTCCATGTCACTTCACTGAGTTTACTCTCATATAAAAACACCTAAGAGATATGCCTCCATGTCACTTCACTGAGTTTACTCTCATATAAAAACACCTAAGAGATATGCCTCCATGTCACTTCACTGAGTTTACTCTCATATAAAAACACCTAAGAGATATGCCTCCATGTCACTTCACTGAGTTTACTCTCCTCCATGTCACTTCAAAATATAAAAACACCTAGAGATATGAGTTTACCTCACCTGTCACACTTCACTGAGTTTACTCTCATATAAAAACACCTAAGAGATATGCCTCCATGTCACTTCACTGAGTTTACTCTCATATAAAAACACCTAAGAGATATGCCTCCATGTCACTTCACTGAGTTTACTCTCATATAAAAACACCTAAGAGATATGCCTCCATGTCACTTCACTGAGTTTACTCTCATATAAAAACACCTAAGAGATATGCCTCCATGTCACTTCACTGAGTTTACTCTCATATAAAAACACCTAAGAGATATGCCTCCATGTCACTTCACTGAGTTTACTCTCATATAAAAACACCTAAGAGATATGCCTCCATGTCACTTCACTGAGTTTACTCTCATATAAAACCCAGAGATATGTCTCAATGTCACTTCACTGAGTTTACTCTCATATAAAACACAGAGATATGTCTCAATGTCACTTCACTGAGTTTACTCTCATATAAAAACACCTAAGAGATATGCCTCCATGTCACTTCACTGAGTTTACTCTCATATAAAAACACCTAAGAGATATGCCTCCATGTCACTTCACTGAGTTTACTCTCATATAAAAACACCTAAGAGATATGCCTCCATGTCACTTCACTGAGTTTACTCTCATATTAAAACCCAGAGATATGCCTCCATGTCACTTCACTGAGTTTACTCTCATATTAAAACCCAGAGATATGCCTCCATGTCACTTCACTGAGTTTACTCTCATATTAAAACCCAGAGATATGCCTCCATGTCACTTCACTGAGTTTACTCATATAAAAACACCTAAGAGATATGCCTCCATGTCACTTCACTGAGTTTACTCATATAAAAACACCTAAGAGATATTTACTCTCATATAAAACCCAGAGATATGTCTCCATGTCACTTCACTGAGTTTACTCTCATATTAAAACACCTAAGAGATATGCCTCCATGTCACTTCACTGAGTTTACTCTCATATTAAAACACCTAAGAGATATGCCTCCATGTCACTTCACTGAGTTTACTCTCATATAAAAACACATAAGAGATATGCCTCCATGTCACTTCACTGAGTTTACTCTCATATTAAAACACCTAAGAGATATGCCTCCATGTCACTTCACTGAGTTTACTCTCATATTAAAACACCTAAGAGATATGCCTCCATGTCACTTCACTGAGTTTACTCTCATATGAAAACACCTAAGAGATATGCCTCCATGTCCCTCCATACAAAATCTTATCATCTACAGTACCTTTCCCCAGGTAGGGAAGAAACAGTTTTCCGGGCTGTTAATCTAACATGGAAAAAGGAAAGACTGTATATGTTAAATTACAGACAATTAACACAGAGTCCAATATATGTCAGAATCCATCAGCTGGAATTCCAGAGTATGATTGGCGAACCTTGGGTCACAAAAGATGGTTCCAGACCTTGACCTGTGAAAACTCTGTTCCAAAAGGTGTCAGATAGAAGGAGCAAAACAAAAAATAGCAGAACAAAAATCACCAAACTGCCCTAACGTGAATGAGAGACCAGATAAAAAGAGAAAGGGTGAGAGGTGCACTTTGTGGGTGAGAGGTGCACTGTGTGGGTGAGAGGTGCACTTTGTGGGTGAGAGCTGCACTGTGTGGGTGAGAGGTGCACTTTGTGGGTGAGAGGTGCACGTGTGTGGGTGAGAGGTGCACTTTGTGGGTGAGAGGTTCACTGTGTGGGTGAGAGGTGCACTGTGTGGGTGAGAGGTGCACTGTGTGGGTGAGAGGTGCACTGTGTGGGTGAGAGGTGCACTGTGTGGGTGAGAGGTGCACTGTGTGGGTGAGAGGTGCACTGTGTGGGTGAGAGGTGCACTGTGTGGGTGAGAGGTGCACTGTGTGGGTGAGAGGTGCACTGTGTGGGTGAGAGGTGCACTGTGTGGGTGAGAGGTGCACTGTGTGGGTGAGAGGTGCACTGTGTGGGTGAGAGGTGCACTGTGTGGGTGAGAGGTGCACTGTGTGGGTGTGAGGTGCACTGTGTGGGTGAGAGGTGCACTGTGTGGGGTGCACTGAGGTGCACTGTGTGGGTGAGGTGCACTGTGTGGGTGAGAGGTGCACTGTGTGGGTGAGAGGTGCACTGTGTGGGTGCGAGGTGCACTGTGTGGGTGCGAGGTGCACTGTGTGGGTGTGAGGTGCACTGTGTGGGTGAGAGGTGCACTGTGTGGGTGAGAGGTGCACTGTGTGGGTGAGAGGTGCACTGTGTGGGTGAGAGGTGCACTGTGTGGGTGAGAGGTGCACTGTGTGGGTGTGAGGTGCACTGTGTGGGTGCAAGGTGCACTGTGTGGGTGAGAGGTGCACTGTGTGGGTGCAAGGTGCACTGTGTGGGTGCAAGGTGCACTGTGTTGGTGCGAGGTGCACTGTGTGGGTGAGAGGTGCACTGTGTGGGTGAGAGGTGCACTGTGTGGGTGCAAGGTGCACTGTGTGGGTGCAAGGTGCACTGTGTGGGGCCTCTAAGCTAGCACGAAACGATGAGTGGTCGTCTGACGTGTTTATTAAGCACGTACTATATAATGTCTCTGTGATTGTGCTCTTATGAGGACAGTGCTGCTATAGCAACAATTGTCAACATTTTCCACACACAATACCCCATAATGACAAAGCAAAAACAGTTGCTTTTTTATGTTTGCTTATTTAAAATACCTTATTTACATAAGTACTCAGACCCTTTGCTATGAGACTTGAAATTGAGCTCAGGTGCATCCTGTTTCCAATGATCATCCTTGATGTTTCTACAACTTGAAGTCCACCTGTGGTAAATTTAATTGATTGGACATGATTTGGAAAGGCAGTCACCTGTCTATATAAGGTCCCACAGTGACAGTGCATGTCTGAGCAGAAACCAAGCCATGAGGTCAAAGGAATTGTCCATAGAGCTCCGAGACAGGATTGGCCGCCCGGCCAAACTGAGCAATCGGGAGAGAAGGGCCTTGGTCAGGGAGGTGACCAAGAAACCGATGGTCACTCTGACAGAGCTACAGAGTTCCTTTGTGGACTCCACCAATCAGGCCTTTGTGGTAGAGTGGCCATACAGGCACCTGATAGCCTGCTTGGAATTTGCAAAAAAACACCTAAAGGACTCGGACCATGAGAAACAAGATTCTCTCATCTAATGAAACCAAGTTTGAACTCTTTGGCCTGAATGCCAAGCTTTACGTCTGGAGGAAACCTAAACCTAACAACGACCCTAAGCACATGTTCAAGACAACGCAGGAGTGGCTTGGGGACAAGTCTCTTAATGTCCTTGAGTGGCCCAGCCAGAGCCCCGGACTTGAACCCGATCAAACATCTCTGGAGAGACCTGAAAATGCTGTGCAGTGACAATCCCCATCTAACCTGACAGAGCTTGAGGGGATCATACCCAAGAAGACTCAAGGCTGTAGTCGCTGCCGAAGGTGCTTCAACAAAGTACTGAGTAAAGAGTCTGGATAATAATGTAAATGTGGTATTTCAGTTGTTGTTTTTTTTATACATTTGCAAAAATGTCTAAAACCTGTTTTAGTTTTGTAATTATGTGGTATTGTGTGTAGATTGATGAGGGGGGAAACCATTTAATCAATTTTCGAATAAGGTTGTAACGTAACAAAATTTGGAAAAAGTCAAGGGGTCTGAATACTTTCCGAATGCACTGAATAATGCACAACAACAAGTTGATGTAGTTTTAATTAACTCATGGCTACAGCATTGGATAAAAGTCCCATTAAACAAAGGTCATCACAACCTAATCACATTATCCAGAAGTCCCCATGTCAATGAAATACTTCCAGAATACTGTTGGGATAATCCAGTTTGTGTTGGCATTAGTCCTGACTGTCTACCTCACACTGATCTAATCCTGGATCAACACACGTCTGTCTGACAACACGGACATGGTTTGTTTTGTTGTGATGCAAACAGGAGGTCAACAACACGTTAAGGTTAAAAGCATCATAATCCATTAAAGTCGAATTACTACAATATTTAATTAGGCTCCTCCCCCAAAGTAAACATGTCCCAATCACAACATTCTGTGTTGCTCACTATATATTTAAAAGCAACACATGAAATAACTCTAAATAATTCAAGTGACACGTTCCAATAAAATAAACACCAGATTTTGTAGAGCATGTGGGGGAGGAGATGTATGCTTTCTGCTTCCTGTATCTCTCCCTGCAGCAAACCACTCCCCCCTCTCCAGAGATTGCCCTTCTATCTCTACAGAGGCAAGAAGGAACCGAGGGAGGAGGGAACAATAAAAGAAAGAGAATAAAGGAGAAAGCTCCTCCAATTACGTTTCTCCGTTCCCTCCTTCAAATGGTCCCACGTTGTGTGAGTGTCTGTGAGGGTACTAGAGTATGTGGGCTGCTAGCTAATTATAGACTATGATTAAGTAGGGGGTAGGGAAGGGATAGAGCACCAGCACTAACATCTGTTCCAGACAGGAGAACTGGGCCATGAGGAGGAGAGGAGAGAGAAGAGAAGGGAGACGAGAGAGAAAAGGGGAGAGAAAATAGAAGAGAGGGAGGAGGAGATGGGAGGGTTGGGGAGATAAAGAGACAGTCAGGGCCATGGAGAGTCATGGTTCTGCTGGTTAATATTGAGGTATTTCTGTCTGGGCCATTTGACAGAGTGACACCTGGTCCAACACTGGACACAACACACACTGCTACACACATAATACCATACACAAAAAAACTAAGATTTGTGTAAATCACAAGGTACAAATCCTGGCACACACACTGAAATATGGAGACTTTGTGGGATTTCCTGTGTGCATTCATATGCCTGTCCTTGAAATGGTCTGGCAAGGCTGCCACAGACAACAGTTGCTATTACATGAGACCTGAGGCCACTGAATGGTAAGAGAGAAGAAGTGATTAGTTAAGCTCTTCCGGAGGAAATTGAACACAGTGTCACCCTGAGCTGAGTCTTTCTTCCTGAAAGCCTGTTTCTATTTGATCGCCTGTGTAATCCTGGTTCGAGGGGCTGGTTGAATGCAGATCTGTGGAGGTTGTTCCTGCTGAGCCAAGGTCGGCTGAAGGTGAAGAGCTGAGTAGTTGTCTACAGAGAGAAGAGATTACAGTATGTGGAAGCAAACTGGACAGCAGGGACCAAACTATACTGAACAACAAAAAAATACGCATCAATTTCAACTATTTCACTAAATTACAGTTCATATAAAAAATCTGTCAACTGAAATAAATTCATTAGTAATCTATGTTTTTCACATGACTGGGCAGGGCCACTGAGGGGCGAGGCCCAGCCAATCACAATGAGTTTCCCCCCACAAAAACGCTTTATTACAGACAGAAATACTCCTCAGTTTCAGATGATCCCACAGGTGAAGAAGCCGGATGTGGGGGTCCTGGGCTGGCGTGGTTACATGCGGTCTGTGGTTGTGAGGCCGGTTGGACGTACTACCAAATTCTCGAAACAACAGTGTAGGCGGCTTATGGTAGAGAAATTAACATGTAATTCTCTGGCAACAGCTCTGGTTGACATTCCTGCAGTCAGCATGCCAATTTGCATACTCCCTCAAAACTTGAGACATCTGCGGCATTGTGTTGTGTGACAAAACTGAACATTTTAGAGTGACCTTTAATTTCCCCAGCACAAGGTGCATCTGTGTAATGATCATGCTGTTTAATCGCTTCTTGATATGCCACACCTGTCAAGTGGATAGATTATCTTGGCAAATGAGAAATGCTCACAGAAATGACATGTTTGCACAAAATCTGAGAGATAAGCAGTTTTTTTTGCGTATGGAACATTTCGGGGGGGGAAATTCAGTTGCCTCGAAAGACTCAGGTCCAGGCTCAGACAACTCCTACTGAAAGTATCCTATCAGCTAGCTTTCCCATCCCACAGTGGGTATAAGAGCAACGAGGGTAAAAAAAAACACAGACTAAGCTTCACTCATCCTCCTAAGAGATGGAACGTTCGCACGCTTTCCGCGTCTGCACTTATCTCATTTTAACATTCACCTCAGCCGTTTCGATCTCATTATCACCACAATTCCTACACGCCTGTCGGAAAATTGGTTTTATGCAGCACGCCTGAATTAAGCAGGGAAATTGTAGACAAGGGACAAAAAGTCGTAGGGCAAGGAAAAGCCAGCAACAACGTGAAAATAAGAGTTAGGTTATATGGAGTGAATGGAAATCATTTGTAGCCATGCTGTGAGAGGCCTATCATAATAAACGGAGTATACCAAACATTAAGAACACCTTTCTAATATTAAGTTGCACCCCCTTTTGTCATCAGAACAGCCTCAATTCACCGGTGCATGGACTACAAGGTGTCGAAAGCGTTCCACAGGGATGCTGGCCCATGTTGATTCCAAAGCTTCCCACAGTTGTGCCAAGTTGTCTGGATGTCCTTTGGGTGGTGGACCATTCTTGATAGACAAGGGAAAACTGTTGCTTATGGAAAACCCAGCAGCGTTGCAGTGCTTGACACACTAAAACCGGTGCGCCTGGTACCTACTACCATACCCTGTTCAAAGACACTTAAATATGTTGTCTTGGGGATTCACCCTCTGAATGACACACATACACAATCCATGTCCCAATTGTCTTAAGTCTTAAAAATCCTTATTTAACCAGTCTCCTCCCCTTCATCTACACTGATTGAAATGGATAAAACAGGTGCCATCAATAAGGGATCATATCTTCCACCCGGATTCACCTGGTCAGTTTATCTCATGGAAAGAGCATGTGTACCTAATAAATATGGAATCATTTATATTCCGTGTGACAGCATTTCAGTGGCAAATGTTGTTTCATGTAATAGATGTCCAGTAATCCACCTCTCTTCTACACAGACACTTTTAATTGAAAGTTGCTTTTTCTGTATGAAGTACATCTCCTCTACACTATTATTTAGAAGGTGGAGAGTAGAGCATCAGAAAAGCATTAGCTGTCCACTTATTCTCATTGTTGGCCTGTTTTCCTGATGTTAATAGCTGCTGTATCCAGATCTCATTGTCCAAATGAGCTGAACTAAGAGGACCACATTCTGATGGAACATTAGAACAACTCCTAATAGGGAGGAAGGAGCCTACGGCAGTATTTATTAACATTGTGTTATATTGATCCTGTTAGTTATCCAACTGAAACACTCTGGAAGCCAACTCTGCTTCACAATTCTTCATCTTTCTCTCTCTCTCTCTCTTATTTCTTTCCTTTCTGTCTCTAAATCTCAGAAGACCTTTCTGATCTCTATGTCCTCCTTGTTCTGTCTCTAAATCTCAGAAGACCTTTCTGATCTCTATGTCCTCTCTCTGTTAAGTCTCCAACACGGTGATGTGGGAGAGGTAGGGACAGGAGAGTGAGGGCAGCTGCCTTACAGCCTACAGACTTACAGCAGACTGAATCTAAGACAGGTGAGCAGGCTGATGATACCCACCAACACCGACTCCTTGACCAGGAAAAAAAGGCATCTTAAAAAATCTCACCAGAAATCATTCTAAAGTGCTGTACAGCACTTTCAACATATCAAAGCCCTGCCTCGGTAAACTTCAAATCCTCTACCAACAATAGCAAAGTACAAAAGAGGCAAACAGAGAGTGCAGAAGGAGAGATGAGTAACGGACTTTCCCTCCTTCCCTCTCTTCTTTCCTTCGTCTCACACTCCCTCTATGACTCTCTGACTATCAGCCATGGCACTGGAGATTGGCCTGTGTGGCAGCAGGTGTGACTGTGACTATAGCCACTTCCAGAGAGTGGCTGTGGTGTCGTGAGTGTCACCATGTGGGAGCAGTCACCGGTCAGTCATCTCATCTACTGCCTGATCCTGTCAGTGTCTGCCTGGAGACAGCGGGTGCACATCACACACTGAGAGGAAACTCAGTATGTGAACTAACATGGCTGCCATCACTGCCACTTGTCCCGCTGAGTTAAGTGTTAGGGATAGAAATAAATAACGCTGAAAATAACCAGCACTTCACTCTGAGTCAGAGGACATTACAGTCTTGTAAGGACCTTTGTTGGCTTAGCTGGAAAGCCCACATTCACAAACCAGGTGTCTGAGAGACTTTTTAAGTATCTGGGCTGCTGTTGGGCTGAAACAAATCCCCTCTTGTCTCAGTGAGGAAAGAGCAGTGAGAGAACAACAGTCAACGTAGTCACAGCGAGTTATTCACACCGTCACCCAGGTGGTGCAAAGTACCGGTGCTCAGTAGTGCTGACAAGACAAACAAGCACAGTGAGATCACTGAGAGCTGGGCTCTCTCACTGCCACTAAGTGCATCTCCTTGTTTCTCTTTCCTCCAGTGTTGTATTCACAGAGCCCATGTGGAATCTGCTAATTGCGATTCTCCCAGCTCCTCTGTGGCCCCTCCATGGTTCCTAACAGGCATCAGTCAGCCCACAACAGGAGTATAACATACACTGTGACAAAGGAAAAATAAAAGGGACCTAGTCCAGAGAGAGAAGGGGAGAGGCGAGGGGAGGGGAGGAGAGGAGAGGCCTGGTCCAGAGAGAGGAGGGAGGAGAGGAGAGGAGAGGGAGAGGAGAGGAGAGGAGGAGAGGAGAGGAGAGAGGAGAGGAGAGGAGAGGAGAGGAGAGGAGAGGAGAGGAGAGGAGAGAGGAGAGGAGAGGAGAGGAGAGGAGGGAGAGGAGAGGAGAGAGGAGAGGCCTGGTCCAGAGAGAGGAGGGGAGAGGCGAGGAGAGAAGAGGAGAGGCCTGGTCCAAAGAGAGGAGGGGAGAGGTGAGGGGAAGATAGATAGAGAGGAGGGGAGAGGGGAGGAGAAGAGGAGAGGAGAGGCCTGGTCCAGAGAGAGGAGGGGAGAGGCGAGGGGAGGAGAGGAGAGGCCTGGTCCAGAGAGAGGAGGGCAGAGGCGAGGGGAGGAGAGGAGAGGCCTGGTCCAGAGAGAGGAGGGGAGAGGGGAGGAGAGGAGAGGCCTGGTCAAGAGAGAGGAGGGGAGAGAAGAGGGGAGGGGAGGCCTGGTCCAGAGAGAGGAGGGGGAAGAGGAGAGAAGAGGAGAGGCCTCTGTGACACCAGCTTCTCCAAAAGCTGGATAGAAGTAGAAATTATGTTTTATAGGATGTGGAGGTGTGGAGGCAGCTGTTTGACAGCTTCTTCTGCCTGAGCTGAAAAACCAGAGCCATTGTGGAGCAGAAATTTCAGGGATAGAGATATTGGTTTGACACACACCACACATGCTACTCCTAAGACTGGGTTATTGTACAGTACATATTACTGGTGAGCTCTCAGTGCTGAAGATACAGCTCTCTCCCACAGATGATGACAGGTCATTAACAGGCCCTTGTTTTTACTTACCTCCAGCTCCCTAGTTATGATTGAGTTGTGGACTATCTATCAGGAGATGAGAGTGGATTGGGCCAGGTTATTGATTCTTGTCCCTCCAGCAGTTAAAGGTCTGAGCCGTGTGCTTTAGTGTGCTTTAGTGTACTGAGAGTCAGTGCGTCTGGCCCTGTAGGCTAGAGCCTGAACTCTACTGCTGTTCAGTCAGGGAGGGAGCCAATGTGCAAATAGCACGTTGCAGGCGACTGAACGCTGCATGCCTCCTCTTCCCCTCTGACACACCATAACCTAAAAAATGGGTCAAAGGTTCAGGACACACATGATGTTTATGGTAATAAGGATCTACATGCAACATGTAGCCATGTTCCAGTTGTGCGTGGCTCATGGCTGTGGTTGATTCATCAATTATCCTCTGCTCCCAGGTTTATGTCATCTTCTGCAGGCTTTGGCGCATGTATGTCATTTCACTACGAAGTGTGTGCAGAGTGGATCATTATTTGCAAAAGAGAGAAACAAATCCTCGACTCACACAGAGAGAAAATGGAGAAACAAATGTGTTTGAACATGTATATATTTTCTAGCAATTTTGTTGTAGCCCTAGTTGTAAAGTATGTCAAGATGTCAATAGTTATATATATACACTGCTCAAAAAAATAAAGGGAACACTTAAACAACACAATTTAACTCCAAGTCAATCACACTTCTGTGAAATCAAACTGTCCACTTCGGAAGCAACACTGATTGACAATAAATTTCACATGCTGTTGTGCAAATGGAATAGACAACAGGTGGAAATTATAGGCAATTAGCAAGACACCCCCAACCACAGACCATTTCTCAGTTCCTATGCTTCCCGGCTGATATTTTGGTCACTTTTGAATGATGGCGGTGCTTTCACTCTAGTGGTAGCATGAGACGGAGTCTACAACCCACACAAGTGGCTCAGATAGTGCAGCTCATCCAGGATGGCACATCAATGCGAGCTGTGGCAAGAAGGTTTGCTGTGTCTGTCAGCGTAGTGTCCAGAGCATGGAGGCGCTACCAGGAGACAGGTCAGTACATCAGGAGATGTGGAGGAGGCCGTAGGAGGGCAACAACCCAGCAGCAGGACCGCTACCTCTGCCTTTGTGCAAGGAGGAGCAGGAGGAGCACTGCCAGAGCCCTGCAAAATGACCTCCAGCAGGCCACAAATGTGCATGTGTCTGCTCAAACGGTCAGAAACAGACTCCATGAGGGTGGTATGAGGGCCCGACGTCCACATGTGGGGGTTGTGCCCAACACCGTGCAGGACGTTTGGCATTTGCCAGAGAACACCAAGATCAGCAAATTCGCCACTGGCGCCCTGTGCTCTTCACAGATAAAAGCAGGTTCACACTGAGCACATGTGACAGACGTGACAGTCTGGAGACGCCATGGAGAACGTTCGGTGGTGGCGGTGGGTCAGTCATGGTGTGGGGTGGCATTTCTTTGGTGAGCCGCACAGCCCTCCATGTAGCCTGACTGCCATTAGGTACCGAGAGGAGATCCTCAGACCCCTTGTGAGACCATATGCTGGTGCGGTTGGCCCTGGGCTCCTCCTAATGCAAGACAATGCTAGACCTCATGCGGCTGGAGTGTGTCAGCAGTTCCTGCAAGAGGAAGGCATTGATGCTATGGACTGGCCCGCCCGTTCACCAGACCTGAATCCAATTGAGCACATCTGGGACATCATGTCTCGCTCCATCCACCAACACCACATTGCACCACAAACTGTCCAGGAGTTGGCGGATGCTTTAGTCCAGGTCTGGGAGGAGATCCCTCAGGAGACCATCCGCCACCTCATCATGAGCATGCCCAGGCGTTGTAGGGAGGTCATACAGGCACGTGGAGGCCACACACACTACTGAGCCTCATTTTGACTTGTTTTAAGGACATTACATCAAAGTTGGATCAGCCTGTAGTGTGGTTTTCTACTTTAATTTTGAGTGTGACTCCAAATCCAGACCTCCATGGGTTGATAAATTTGATTTCCATTGATAATTTTTGTGTGATTTTGTTGTCAGCACATTCAACTATGTAAAGAAAAAAATATTTAATAAGAATATTTAATTCATTCAGATCTAGGATGTGTTATTTTAGTGTTCCCTTTATTTTTTTGAGCAGTGTATATTTAAATATGCCATATCATCCCAGAGAGTCAGTCTTTAGTGAAGCACTCTTCCCCAGTCCTCCAGAAAGTATCAGGGTGACACTTCTTACAGAATATTGAATTGACACCCTTTATTAAATAATCCAAGCAGTGACCAATGCATCCCAATCAATCTCTGCCATCAACCCAGACAGAGACTGCAGATAGAACTGTACTTTATTGAACTGTGCCGAGGTCCACTTAAGCCAGAGTAGTTGGGAATATTGACCCATCAGTCGATACTCTTCAGTACTACCCACTATGGCTTCAGTGAGCTGCTGAAAGGTCCTCTCCCACCACCTGCACACTTCTGGAGTGGACAGAAGTACTGGGCTGGACATGTCTTAGCTTGGCCTGCAGTGCACTGATCTATGAACTGACACAGACATGTGGGACTACAGCGGAAAGTGAATCAATCCTCCTACTTTCACATGACAACACTGTTGGGTGGTTAACAGAGGGTCTCTGACTTTCAGCCAACTTCCACTCCTCCTCCCAGACTGCAGCTTAAACACATTGTATATAACGGCACATGGTAAACCTGATGGGTCTTGCCTTTGTGTGGAGTTGTGAGGGTGGTACTATATACTATACAGACTTCGGGAGTTTGAGAGCTAGAAACACTTTTCAAGCAAATGTCTCTCTCCATCCCTCCCTCACTCCGCCCTGAGGCAGGGCCGGAGCAGGAAATAGTTGGGACCCTATGGTCTGATGGAGCAGTGCACTAGGCAGGTGTGGGTCGTAGACCTCAAAGCAGGGCAAATAAACAAATGCTGCCCAAGGAATAGTCCACATCAGTCTTTATCTTCTTGCCTACATCAAGGCAACCATTTAAATCCAGCTTACGCTAAAATGAATGATAAACTGGAGTTGTTAAGACCCACATTCTACAAAGCCCCCTGGTCTAGAGAAGTCCTTTGAAGTAGATTAATCCAAAAGATTTCCAGATAAAAGGAATTATCAACCCAGTATTTTAGAAACAGGATGACACCACCTGGAGTGTAGAGGGGTGAAAGGGGTGTAGAGGGGTGTAGACTGAGTGTAGTGGGGTGTAAAGGGGTGTAGAGGGGTGTAGACTGAGTGTAGTGGGGTGTAGAGGGGTGTAGAGGGGTGTAGACTGAGTGTAGAGGGGTGTAGACTGAGTGTAGAGGGGTGTAGACTGAGTGTAGAGGGGTGTAGAGGGGTGTAGACTGAGTGTAGAGGGGTGTAGAGGGGTGTAGACTGAGTGTAGAGGGGTGAAAGGGGTGTAGAGGGGTGTAGACTGAGTGTAGTGGGGTGTAAAGGGGTGTAGAGGGGTGTAGACTGAGTGTAGAGGGGTGTAGAGGGGTGTAGAGGGGTGTAGATTGAGTGTAGTGGGGTGTAGAGGGGTGTAGAGGGGTGTAGACTGAGTGTAGTGGGGTGTAGAGGGGTGTAGAGGGGTGTAGACTGAGTGTAGTGGGGTGTAAAGGGGTGTAGAGGGGTGTAGACTGAGTGTAGAGGGGTGTATAGGGGTGTAGAGGGGTGTAGACTGAGTGTAGTGGGGTGTAGAGGGGTGTAGAGGGGTGTAGACTGAGTGTAGAGGGGTGTAGAGGGGTGTAGACTGAGTGTAGAGGGGTGTAGAGGGGTGTAGACTGAGTGTAGAGGGGTGAAAGGGGTGTAGACGTGTGTAGACTGAGTGTAGTGGGGTGTAGAGGGGTGTAGACTGAGTGTAGAGGGGTGTAGGGGGTGTAGAGGGGTGTAGACTGAGTGTAGAGGGGTGAAAGGGGTGTAGAGGGGTGTAGACTGAGTGTAGTGGGGTGTAAGGGGGTGTAGACTGAGTGTAGTGGGGTGTAGAGGGGTGTAGACTGAGTGTAGTGGGGTGTAAAGGGGTGTAGACTGAGTATAGTGGGGTGTAAAGGGGTGTAGAGGGGTGTAGACTGAGTGTAGTGTGGTGTAGAGGAGTGTAGAGGGGTGTAGACTGAGTGTAGTGGGGTGTAAAGGGGTGTAGAGGGTTGTAGACTGAGTGTAATGGGGTGTAAAGGGGTGTAGAGGGTTGTAGAGGGGCGTAGGGGGCGTAGGGGGGGCATAGTGGATCATAGTGGGGCGTAGAGGGGTGATCCACGCATTGTCTGAATGCCACATTATTTAGTCAATCAACCTGATGGTAAGGTATCTTTAATGAAGTTAAGAGGAGCTGTGGAGACATTTTAACAGGAAGGCATTAAAAGAGTCCCGTAAACAAGCAAAATGACTGGACACATAATCCATAAGTAATTAATTAAGAGAAGAAGCTTCCTTACATCTAAATAACATTGAATAATTCAAGACGATGAGATAAGAGAAGAGAGACGTATACTGAGTGGACAAAACATTAGGACAAAAGATTTAAGTGTCTTTGAACGGGGTATGGTAGTAGGCACCAGGCCCCCCGATTTTAGTGTGTCAAGAACTGCAACGCTCCTGGGTTTTCCACACTCAACAGATTTCCCTTGTCTATCAAGAATGGTCCACCACCCAAAGGACATCCAGACAACTTGGCACAACTGTGGGAAGCATTGGAGTCAACATGGGCCAGTATCCCTGTGGAATGTTTTAGACACCTTGTAGAGTCCATGCCCCAAATAATTGACGCTGTTCTGGGGGCAAAACTGGGTGTAACTTAATATTAGGAATGTTTTTTACACAAATTGTATGTACACTCAGGGTATACATGTGCTGCTGTCCCGGGTGTTAGCAAGCGCAGGCAGGCGATGATAGGAAGAACAGTGAAGAGGAAGAACGTTCACCTCTCTCCACCCTCCTCCTCCTCATTTTCTGTTCTTTCACAGAAGACATGAAGCAGCTGGTATGCATCATTGTGAATGATTTGCGGTACATATTAATTTCATCCAAAATCTATTAGATCAAGCATCTGGAAGGTCAGAGAGGTAATGGCTATTGTATATCTCAGAAAGAAGCTGAGCTGGAGAAATAATCATGTGGATGAGAGGCTTCAGGTGGAGGTAGATTCCTGTTTAAATCACTGTGTCAGCTTCCAAAGGTCAGTCGCTGCACAATAACAGTAAATACCTTGGAACTGAGTGGACATCATCATAATTTTGAAGCACTAGTGTGGTTTTGCCCGCGAGCCAAAATTGCCATCTTGGATGTTGCATTTGAGTATCTGATGTAATTTCTCGACAGGATGTGTCAGTCTTGTGTGTTCCAGACAATCACTGTTGTTGATGTACAAAATGAACATGCTTCTAGGCGGTCTGACCTGTATCTCTACTCCATAGCCCATGTAGACCGTGATGGTGTAGGTGCAGTCCACAGAGGAGTAGTAATGGGAGCTGGACGGCTGGGGCGTCTCTATGTAGCCCTCTGGTGCTGTCAGGTTGAAGATACAGGGAACTGCAAGGACAGAAGGAAAAATATTGAAGACCAATGACACCCCTTCACTAACCGGCATGGGGTGGAGCAAGCTGGAGAAGACTGCCCAGGACAGAGTTTGATGGAGAGGAGTCGTTGATGGCCTACGCTCCGAGGAGCGATTGGCCTAAGTAAGTAAGACTAACCCTCCCTGATCCCTCCCTGGTCCCATTCTCTCACTCACTCACACCAGCTCCCCTACGTTAATAGTGTTTCAAGGTTTTCACATTTTTTGCCCGAATCAACAGAGGCCCTCTCACTCTATCCTCTTTAGTTGTGTGGCTCGAGGGACAGATCAGGTGGAGGGAATAACCACAGACAATTTTCTGGTCGCCTTGAGGTGTTTCTGCTCGACCGCTTTATTTGATTTCTGTCTTTCTGAGTTTCCTCCAGAGACAGGGATGACAACAGGAAGTTACTGTGTGCTTGTATGTGCGTGCTTCGTATGTAGGTGTGTGTAGGTGCTGGTATATTCATGTGTGTACCTGTGTGTGTGTGTGTGTGTGTGTGTGTGTGTGTGTGTGTGTGTGTGTGTGTGTGTGTGTGTGTGTGTGTGTGTGTGTGTGTGTGTGTGTGTGTGTGTGTGTGTGTGTGTGTGTGTGTGTGTGTGTGTGTGTGTGTGTGTGTGTGTGTGTGTGTGTGTGTGTGTGTGTCTCAGACATATTGGGAGATTTCCCCATCCTGCCCTTCATTAGTTGTGAAGGGGTCCCCGTGGGTAAAGCACAAATGAAGCAAAGCCTGTGTTTGGAGCGTTCCACTCTAAGATTCCAACTTGGACTTAGGAATAGACATAACATAGTAAACGTAAATCTGTCTCTCTCCAGTGGTTATGATATGTTACGTTTCGTATGGTATGTATTAATTTGTGGATGTCCATCATCCAATATGTATGACATGTTGCAAATTACAATATGTATGAAATGTTACTAATTGCAATTCGTACAATAATGTTGTGAATTTGCAATACTTGGCAAATATTAGCTAGATGGCTAATGCATACGTTAGCTAGGTGGCTAACGTTAGCTAGGCTGGGGTTAGAGTTATAGTTTAAGGGTTAGGGTTAGGTTAAAAGGTTAAGGTTAGGGGAAGGGTTGACTAACATGCTAAGTAGTTTCAAAATAGCTAAAAAGTGGTAAGTAAAAAATTGCAAAGTTGCTAATTTCCTAAAATACTAAAGTTGTCAGTGATGAGATTTGAACACGCAACCTTTGGGTTGCTAGATGTTCATGTTATCCTTCAATGCATCCCCTCCAACCAAACACCCTCCTTTTGTTTTTTGCCTTGCCTTGCCTGTAACCATACCAAACATAACATATCATAATTATTTGAGTGCCCTGTATTTACGTTTACTATGTTACGGCTATCTAGTCTATGAGACCAGGCTGAAAATTCTCCTTCACTTCCAACATAACACAAATGTGTCTCAATATCTCATGGTTGCAATCTGGTTTCCACTCCATTTCAGGAGCTCTTGATTGAGTATGAGAGGAGCAGGAATACTGATGTTGTAATTAATTTAAGCCCCTTGGCTGTTTAGATATGTGAGCTGCAAACCGAGAGGATTGAGATTGTGAGCACACTGGTGTCTCAGACAGACAGACACAGAGCTGCTGTGTTGGAGAGGGTGAAATTCAGCCACTTTACAACCCACCAAGGCCCAGGATTATCTCTAGAACTGTATAATGACAATCTGAGCATGCTGTTCATTATACAGTATCTTCACAATGAAGACAGAATCATGGAAACTGGTGTTGGGTGTGGTGCAGGATATTGTATTTGACAGTAATTCATACACCGTATGTCTCTGGTTAAGAGTAGGTGATCATTAGAAGTGTGTAGCTACATAGCCTGGCTGTGTTACATTACCTGGGTTGGGCAGGCTGGTGGTGATGATGGTGGTTGTGGTTATAGTAGTCGTAGTGGTCTCATCATCCACATCACCAGATACTGCAGAAGTGTCCATCGCTACACCATCACTGGCATGGCTCATGTTGTGTTCTGCTGACTTCCCTTTATCCTTCTCCACTAGAGTGGTCAAGGCTGGGGGAGTCATGTTGGATGGGGAAGGGACCTCAGAGTGCCTGTCACCCATAGGAGCACCCAGGTTGTGAGTGTTTGAGTGGGGAGGGAGGGCAGAGGTGACAGGAGTGGTCAGGGTATCCATGGCATCAGCTTCTTCCTCTGTCCTCCTCCCCCTGCTATTGGTCAACGCCCCTCTCTGAGTCACAGAGACACGCCCCCCTGGAACAGAGCTACCCTGTGTTGCCAACGGTGACGTGGCTGTTGCCACAATGGTAGTGATGGAGGCAACATCGGAGAAAGCCAGCTCTTCCTTGTGTGGCACCGTGTGAGTGGAGGAGGGGTCTCTGGGAAAGTGGGGACCTGAGGGTGGCATAGTGGGGTGGGTATCCACACCCCCACTGTCCTCAAAGAAATGCCGCTGTCCTTGGAGGGACTCCTGAAGGAGGAAGCCCTTGTAGAGAGTGTGATGGTTGGGCACATTCAGGGGAGGGGCGGTTGTCACCAGGGGGATCCCTCCGTCAGTGTCCCATGTGTTGGGGTGTGGGCTGGGCCCTCCACCCTCAGACTGTCCCTTCTGTGTGACAGACGTCCCATCCTCAGAATAGGAGCCTGGAACAACACAGACAGAACACATACAGTATTGGGACAGTATGGTGGTAGAAATGACAAACGTTGTTATGCACATGCGCTGTATGAGCCTGTACAGTTCCACTGTCTGTTTCTCTCATGTAAGAAGAAGCCAGTGTTTTTCCTCTCTTGTTTTTAAGTAACTTGGTCACGTGACCAGAGACAAAGAGCCTCAGAGTGACCATTTTTTCCATCTTGTTATTTTCGTATCTTTCAAGGGCACAGCTGTGTGGAGAGATGAAGAGATCAGAGGCTAGCTTGAGCTGCAGTGATTCTATCAGCAGAAAGGGGTAATAAAACTGACGTTCTTATTTGTTTGTACACTATGTTCCCATCGTGATCTCACACACCTGCTAAACTGCCACAAAGGTTATATAAGCGGAGACCCAACTCTCCCACGGACCTCCCGGTCACGGCCGGTTGCGACAGAGCCTGGGCGCGAACCCAGGGTCTCTGGTGGCACAGCTGGCGCTGCAGTACAGCGCCCTTAACCACTGCGCCACCCAGGAGGCCCGCAGATTTGCAAATCTTATAATAAAAAGTTGTTGTTTGAACAATCTACAGTTTCTTCCTTTCTGGTTAGAATTTCCACAACAATTCTTGGCTACGAGGATGGGATGACTGACTCCGTTTGCTGATAGTTCCTGGGGACACCAAGGTTAGCAATGTGCAGGGGCTGCATTAGACGTAGCTCAGGGAGCCCACACTCCACCTGAGTGGAGCAGAAGGGACCCGCCTCGGACCTGCCAGCGAGCGTCAGTGGACAGATAATCCATCCCAAACAAGAAAATGAAGGGTGGTACTGACTTTCTTTAGGGACAACTAAAGTACATATTAAAGTATAGATATTGTCTTCGTGACAGAATATTCTACTGTGTGTAGAGGAGAATCAACTGTGTGTGAGTTTCACTGTGTGTGGGTTTTCACTGTGTGTGAAGAAGACCTTGTCTTAGTGACAAGGACGGCTCTACTGTGTGTGGAGAAAATCCTGTTCTATAACAGAGATATTCTGAGGTAAATGGGAATTATTGGCAAAGTACTAAATTCATATTAATTGATATGCCATGGTTTGCAATTGTCAGATGTAAATACATGATCTATGTTATTCCAGGACAAGGTCCTGGGGTAGAAGTTAGAAGATATAGTTGCAGATTAGAGAATTACCATAGAAGGGCCAATTTGATCAATGGGGAAGAAGAGTAGTGGGCTATGATTGGAGTGTAGGCGTAGACTGGTATAAGACATATAAGCTCAGCAAAAAAAGAAACGTTCTCTCACTGTCAACTGTGTTTATTTTCAGCAAACTCAGTGGACGGATACGCCATCCCAAACAATACAATTAAGGGTGGGGCAATTTACGTGCAGGTTACAATATAGATATTGTCTTTGTGACAGAATACTCTACTGTGTGCAGAGGAGAATTCACTGTGTGTGAGTTTCACTGTGTGTGAAGAAGACCATGTCTTATAGCAGAGATATTCCCGGGTGAATGTGCATTATTGGGAACAAAATCCTGTTTCATAGCAGAGATATTCCCGGGTAAATGCGCATTATTGGGAACAAAACCCTGTTTTATAGCAGAGCTATTCCCAGGTAAATGCGCATTATTGGGAACAAAACCCTGTTTTATAGCAGAGATATTCCCAGGTAAATGCGCATTATTGGGAACAAAACCCTGTTTTATAGCAGAGATATTCCCGGGTAAATGCGCATTATTGGGAACAAAACCCTTTTTTATAGCAGAGATATTCCCGGGTAAATGCGGATTATTGGGAACAAAACCCTGTTTTATAGCAGAGATATTCCCAGGTAAATGCAGATTATTGGGAACAAAACCCTGTTTTATAGCAGAGATATTCCCAGGTAAATGCGGATTATTGGGAACAAAACCCTGTTTTATAGCAGAGATATTCCCAGATAATGCGGATTATTGGGAACAAAACCCTGTTTTATAGCAGAGATATTCCCGGGTAAATGCGGATTATTGGGAACAAAACCCTTTTTTATAGCAGAGATATTCCCGGGTAAATGCGGATTATTGGGAACAAAACCCTGTTTTATAGCAGAGATATTCCCAGGTAAATGCAGATTATTGGGAACAAAACCCTGTTTTATAGCAGAGATATTCCCAGGTAAATGCAGATTATTGGGAACAAAACCCTGTTTTATAGCAGAGATATTCCCAGGTAAATGCAGATTATTGGGAACAAAACCCTGTTTTATAGCAGAGATATTCCCAGGTAATGCGGATTATTGGGAACAAAACCCTGTTTTATAGCAGAGATATTCCCGGGTAAATGCGGATTATTGGGAACAAAACCCTTTTTTATAGCAGAGATATTCCCGGGTAAATGCGGATTATTGGGAACAAAACCCTGTTTTATAGCAGAGATATTCCCAGGTAAATGCAGATTATTGGGAACAAAACCCTGTTTTATAGCAGAGATATTCCCAGGTAAATGCGGATTATTGGGAACAAAACCCTGTTTTATAGCAGAGATATTCCCAGATAATGCGGATTATTGGGAACAAAACCCTGTTTTATAGCAGAGATATTCCCGGGTAAATGTGCATTATTGGGAACAAAACCCTGTTTTATAGCAGAGATATTCCCGGGTAAATGCGGATTATTGGGAACAAAACCCTGTTTTATAGCAGACATATTCCCGGGTAAATGCGCATTATTGGGAACAAAACCCTTTTTTATAGCTGAGATATTCCCGGGTAAATGCGGATTATTTGGAACAAAACCCTGTTTTATAGCAGAGATATTCCTGGGTAAATGCAGATTATTGGGAACAAAACCCTGTTTTATAGCAGAGATATTCCCAGGTAAATGCGCATTATTGGGAACAAAACCCTGTTTTATATCAGAGATATTCCCGGGTAAATGCTAATTATTGGGAACAAAACCCTGTTTTATAGCAAATATATTCCCGGGTAAATGCAGATTATTGGGAAGAAAACCCTGTTTTATAGCAGAGATATTCCCGGGTAAATGCGCATTATTGGGAACAAAACCCTGTTTTATAGCAGAGATATTCCCGGGTAAATGCAGATTATTGGGAACAAAACCCTGTTTTATAGCAGAGATATTCCCAGGTAAATGCGCATTATTGGGAACAAAACCCTTTTTTATAGCAGAGATATTCAGGGGTAAATGCAGATTATTAGGAACAAAACCCTGTTTTATAGCAGAGATATTCCCGGGTAAATGCGGATTATTGGGAACAAAACCCTGTTTTATAGCAGAGATATTCCCAGGTAAATGCGGATTATTGGGAACAAAACCCTGTTTTATAGCAGAGATATTCCCAGGTAAATGCAGATTATTGGGAACAAAACCCATAGACAAGCAAAAACATAGACAAGCAAAATCATATTTTTCAGAACAAGTGCCTATTTTTTTAATTAATCAATTCTTATAAAAGGAAGTAGTTCTTAATGAAATATTGTTTATTTTGGTTTCTGAGCATGTGTGTGTAGACAGAGTTTTCCACAATGGGAGTCAAGAGCAGCAAGGGAGAGCCTTGCCTGTCTGACCTGCTGACTGGAGGTAATGGCAGGTAAGTGGGGCAGGGACATTCTGGAACAGCTACCGCTCAGGCACAAGGTAGAAGATTTTCCCTTGAAAGGTGCATTAAGTGAAGCCTTATCAGCAGAATGTAGGAAGAAGTTGCAGGATTTTGAGACAACCAAGAATGGCAAAGCAAATAGGATAGATTGGGATGATTTCAGGAAATGGGAAAGAGAAGCAGAACACAGGACTAATATGAGAGTTAAAGGCATAATGGTACAAGAAAGTAAGAAAGAAGGATAGATGGAAGAAGATAAGAGAAAAATAAGAAATAGGGATGATGACGACAATGATTTTCCACCCACATATTCCACGCCTCCCGTTCCTGCTCCGGCCCCAGCTCCAATGGTCCAACCGCCTATCTATCTATCCTGACCTGAACCTGATTGACTTGGGGGGAGGGGCCAGTTCCCAACAAACCCCCCCATGAGGAGCCAGAATCCGTTTTACACACCACCCACATTGACTCCCATGTCTGGTGTTGATGGGCTCAGAGGTCTGATTTGCTCTCCATCCCCCTCAACCGTAACAACAAGAACTGGCCCAAAAGGGGACATAACCTTTCTCATTCAGGCACCCCTGGTAACATTCCCAAATCCACAACCTCGACCAGCTCCTCATGATCCTGGTCATGCTGATTGGCACCCAGAGGTCAACATCCAGAAGACAAGACAAGATGAAGGAGATTGCCAAGGACCTCCCTCACCCCACCAAGGACGCAGGGGATTTCACCACACAGCTGCTTAATCTGGTCAAGCTGTACAAACCATCTACAGCTGAGGTTGCCCACATCTGCCGCATCAAGATGGGACTGTGATGGGCAGACGTGGAAGGAAGATTCGATGAGAACCACCGCTGGGGTGAGAATGGAGCCTATCAGACTCAACTGATTTAACCGTATCAAAGCACATTACCCAGCTATGACTGATTGGGCAGCTGTCCATAGCTGCACACAAAAGGCCAAATATGTTTCTAAACCATTCTACATTCATGTGGATGCTACCATGATTACGGATAATCCTGAGTAGTGATGAGTGAGAAAGTTACAGAGGCAGAAACATCATCCCCTCCTCCTGTTATTGTAATGGTGGAAGGTTAGCATGTCTTGGGGGTATGACATTTGTGCATCTGTAACTTTCTCACTCATCATTTTTCACGATTCATTCAGGACTAGACGTAATCATGGGAGAATCCATGTGTTTAGAAACATATTCTAATTTGAAATGACACAATACATTATTTACCATTTCTATTGGGCACAAAATCATCTGAAACACAACCACAACAAATGCATACCACAAATTGAACTGAACTGACTATATTTATATACAGTCCTTTCTATGACGTGTAAAATTTAAAAAAGCACAGTGTACACATTTCTTCTTACAGGAGCAGCATGAGTTTTGTAAAATAATCCACTCCTTGGCTGGTATTAAATAAAATCCACACTCGGTATGGCAATGACATGTGAAAGCTGTTGCCAGGGGAGAGAAGACTGAAAACACACACACAGAGGTTGTAGGTACTGTAGATCCTTGCTGGTAAAAGTAAAACATCTTATTAAACAATACTGCATTTCAAATACTAATAGTATTGTTAAAATTAAATTAGGATTTGAGGCTTTACATCAAATGTCTGACTGATAATAGGGTCTCAGAATCAAATCAAATCAAATCCAATTTTATTTGTCACATACAGATGGTTAGCAGATGTTAATGCGAGTGTAGCGAAATGCTTGTGCTTCTAGTTCCGACAATGCAGTGATAACCAACAAGTAATCTAACTAACAATTCCAATACTATAAGGATATATGAATGAGTGATGGTACAGAGCAGCATACAGTAGATGGTATCGAGTACAGTATATACATATGAGATGAGTGTGTAGACAAAGTAAACAAAGTAGCATAGTTAAAGTGGCTAGTGATACATGTATTACATAAGGATGCAGTCGATGATGTAGAGTACAGTATATACATATGCATATGAGATGAATAATGTAGGGTAAGTAACATTATATAAGGTAGCATTGTTTAAAGTGGCTAGTGATATATTTACATCATTTCCCATCAATTCCCATTATTAAAATGGCTGGAGTTGGGTCAGTGTCAATGACAGTGTGTTGGCAGCAGCCACTCAATGTTAGTGGTGGCTGTTTAACAGTCTGATGGCCTTGAGATAGAAGCTGTTTTTCAGTCTCTCGGTCCCAGCTTTGATGCACCTGTACTGACCTCGCCTTCTGGATGATAGCGGGGTGAACAGGCAGTGGTTCGGGTGGTTGATGTCCTTGATGATCTTTATGGCCTTCCTGTAACAACGGGTGGTGTAGGTGTCCTGGAGGGCAGGTGGTTTGCCCCCGGTGATGCGTTGTGCAGTCCTCACTACCCTCTGGAGAGCCTTACGGTTGAGGGCGGAGCAGTTGCCGTACCAGACGGTGATACAGCCCGCCATGATGCTCTCGATTGTGCATCTGTAGAAGTTTGTGAGTGCTTTTGGTGACAAGCCGAATTTCTTCAGCCTCCTGAGGTTGAATAGGCGCTGCTGCGCCTTCTTCACGACGCTGTCAGTGTGAGTGGACCAATTCAGTTTGTCTGTGATGTGCATGCCGAGGAACTTAAAACTAGCTACCCTCTCCACTACTGTTCCATCGATGTGGATAGGGGGGAGTTCCCTCTGCTGTTTCCTGAAGTCCACAATCATCTCCTTAGTTTTGTTGACGTTGAGTGTGAGGTTATTTTCCTGACACCACACTCCGAGGGCCCTCACCTCCTCCCTGTAGGCCGTCTCGTCGTTGTTGGTAATCAAGCCTACCACTGTTGTGTCGTCCGCACACTTGATGATTGAGTTGGAGGCGTGCGTGGCCACGCAGTCGTGGGTGAACAGGGAGTACAGGAGAGGGCTCAGAACGCACCCTTGTGGGGCCCCCGTGTTGAGGATCAGCGGGGAGGAGATGTTGTTGCCTACCCTCACCACCTGGGGGCGGCCCGTCAGGAAGTCCAGTACCCAGTTGCACAGGGCGGGGTCGAGGCCCAGGGTCTCGAGCTTGATGACGAGCTTGGAGGGTACTATGGTGTTGAATGCCGAGCTGTAGTCGATGAACAGCATTCTCACATTGGTATTCCTTTTGTCCAGGTGGGTTATGGCAGTGTGCAGTGTGGTTGAGATTGCATCGTCTGTGGACCTATTTGGGCGGTAAGCAAATTGGAGTGGGTCTAGGGTGTCAGGTAGGGTGGAGGTGATATGGTCCTTGACTAGTCTCTCAAAGCACTTCATGATGACGGAAGTGAGTGCTACGGGGCAGTAGTCGTTTAGCTCAGTTACCTTAGCTTTCTTGGGAACAGGAACAATGGTGGCCCTCTTGAAGCATGTGGGAACAGCAGACTGATATAGGGATTGATTGAATATGTCCGTAAACACACCGGCCAGCTGGTCTGCGCATGCTCTGAGGGCGCGGCTGGGGATGCCGTCTGGGCCTGCAGCCTTGCGAGGGTTAACACGTTTAAATGTCTTACTCACCTCGGCTGCAGTGAAAGAGAGACCGCATGTTTTCGTTGCAGGCCGTGTCAGGGGCACTGTATTGTCCTCAAAGCGGGCAAAAAAGTTATTTAGTCTGCCTGGGAGCAAGACATCCTGGTCCGTGACTGGGCTGGGTTCCTTCTTGTAGTCCGTGATTGACTGTAGACCCTGCCACATGCCTCTTGTGTCTGAGCCATTGAATTGAGATTCCACTTTGTCTCTGTACTGACGCTTAGCTTGTTTAATATCCTTGCGGAGGGAATAGCTGCATTGTTTATATTCGGACATGTTACCAGACACCTTGCCCTGATTAAAAGCAGTGGTTCGCGCTTTCAGTTTCATGCGAATGCTGCCATCAATCCACGGTTTCTGGTTTGGGAATGTTTTTATCGTTGCTATGGGAACGACATCTTCGACGCACGTTCTAATGAACTCGCACACCGAATCAGCGTATTCGTCAATATTTCCATCTGACGCAATACGAAACATGTCCCAGTCCACGTGATGGAAGCAGACTTGGAGTGTAGAGTCAGCTTGTTCTGACCAGCGTTGGACAGACCTCAGCGTGGGAGCCTCTTGTTTTAATTTCTGCCTGTAGGCAGGGATCAGCAAAATGGAGTCGTGGTCAGCTTTTCCGAAAGGGGGGCGGGGCAGGGCCTTATATGCGTCGCGGAAGTTAGAGTAACAATGATCCAAGGTTTTACCACCTCTGGTTGCGCAATCGATATGCTGATAAAATTTAGGGAGTCTTGTTTTCAGATTAGCTTTGTTAAAATCCCCAGCTACAATGAATGCAGCCTCCGGATAAATGGTTTCCAGTTTACAAAGAGTTAAATAAAGTTCGTTCAGAGCCATCGATGTGTCTGCTTGGGGGGGGTATATACGGCTGTGATTATAATCGAAGAGAATTCTCTTGGAAGATAATGCGGTCTACATTTGATTGTGAGGAATTCTAAATCAGGTGAACAGAAGGATTTGAGTTCCTGTATGTTTCCTTCATCACACCATGTCCCGTTAGTCATGAGGCATCCGCCCCCGCCACTCTTCTTACCAGAGAGATGTATGTTTTTGTCGGCGCGATGCGTGGAGAAACCCGTTGGCTGCACCGCCCTGGATAGCGTCTTCCCAGTAAGCCATGTTTCCGTAAAGCAGAGAACGTTGCAGTCTCTGATGTCCCTCTGGAATGCCACCCTTGCTCGGATTTCATCAACCTTGTTGTCGAGAGACTGGACATTGGCAAGAAGAATGCTTTGAAGTGGTGCGCGATGTGCCCGTCTCCGGAGTCTGACCAGAACACCGCCGCGTTTCCCTCTTTTTCGGAGTCGTTTCCTTGGGTCGCTGCATGCGATCCATTCCGTTGTCCTGTTTGTAAGGCAGAACATAGGATCCGCGTCGCGGAAAACATATTCTTGGTCGTACTGATGGTGAGTTGACGCTGATCTTATATTCAGTAGTTCTTCTCGACTGTATGTAATGAAACCTAAGATGACCTGGGGTACTAATGTAAGAAATAACACGTAAAAAAACAAAAAACTGCATAGTTTCCTAGGAACGCGAAGCGAGGCGGCCATCTCAGTCGGAAGTAGTATCAGATCTACAATAATCATATCTCCAATAAGAATTTACAGTAGTACTATCAAAGACAAATGTATTTGAAGATGTAGTAAATAGCATACTGTAAGTATCAAATGGTATTACCATAGATACATATGGAATAACTGTATTTGTTATAAACTCTCTGCACATCTCCCTCTCTCCCCCTTTCTCCTTTCCTTTGTCAGAAGCCAACACTTCAGGAGACACATGCACAGAGAGAATCACAGAGAAAGAGATAAGCTTCAGCGGTACTTTGATGTTCATCATTTTAGTTTTCTAAAGGCACCACCAGAACAAATATCTTGAATAATCCATGAATTCAATATAAACTCCATTGATTAAAGTTCTGAGAAACCTTAACATCATGGCTATGAGGTCACACACACACACACACACACACACGCACACACGCACACACGCACACACGCACACACGCACACACGCACACACGCACACACACACACACACACACACACACACACACACACACACACACACACACACACACACACACACACACACACACACACACACACACACACACACACACACACACACACACACACACACACACACACACACACACACACACACATTGACTGAAAGTTGGCTACATCATCTCTACTCTGTACCATGAATAATTGAACAACATGGTGTTATTTTAATCTGAGTAGCCTGGGTCTCCCTTGGGTCTGGGCCTGGGTGAGGATCTTAAAGCTGAGTGGTGCTCTCGCTCTTGAATCAACAGTAGTACACAGGGGCATGTGTTCAGACCAGAGGTTGGAACCGGATCAGGGAACAGAACCGAAAACCGGAAAATAACGAGATTTTCAGAAGAGGGAAAGAAAGTGATCTAAGTGGGGAGAACAAGTATTTGATACACTGCCGATTTTGCAGGTTTTCCTATTTACAAAGCATGTAGAGGTCTGTAATTTTTTATCATAGGTACACTTCAACAATGAGAGACGGAATCTAAAACAAAAATCCAGAAAATCACATTGTATGATTTTTAAGTAATTAATTAACATTTTATTGCATGACATAAGTATTTGATACATCAGAAAAGCAGAACTTCATATTTGGTACAGAAACCTTTGTTTGCAATTACCGAGATCATACGTTTCCTGTAGTTCTTGACCAGGTTTGCACACACTGCAGGAGGAATTTGGCCCACTCCTCCATACAGACCTTCTCCAGATCCTACAGGTTCTGGGCAGCAGGGTAGCCTAGTGGTTAGAGTGTTGGACTAGTAACCGGAAGGTTGCAGTTTCAAAACCCTGAGCTGACAAGGTACAAATCTGTTGTTCTGCCCCTGAACAGGCAGTTAACCCACTGTTCCTAGGCAGTCATTGAAAATAAGAATTTGTTCTTAACTGACTTGCCTATTTTTTTAAAAAGGTTTCGGGGCTGTCGCTGGGCAATACAGACTTTCAGCTCCTCCAAAGATGTTCTATTGGGTTCAGGTCTGGAGACTGGCTAGGGCACTCCAGGACCTTGAGATGCTTCTTACGGAGCCACTCCTTAGTTTCCCTGGCTGTGTGTTTCAGGTCGTTGTCATGCTGGAAGACCCAGCCACGATCCATCTTCAATACTCTTACTGAGGGAAGGAAGTTGTTGGCCAAGATCTCGCAATACATGGCCCCATCCATCCTCCCCTCAATACGGTGCAGTCGTCCTGTCCTCTTTGCAGAAAAGCATCCCCAAAGAATGATGTTTCCATCTCCATGCTTCACGGTTGGGATGGTGTTCTTGGGGTTGTACTCATCCTTCTTCTTCCTCCAAACACGGTGAGTGGAGTTTAGACCAAAAAGCTCTATTTTTTGTTTCATCAGACCACATGACCTTCTCCCATTCCTCCTCTGGATCATCTTCAGGCAAACTTCAGACAGGCCTGGACATGTCCTGGCTTGAGCAGGGGAACCTTGCGTGCCGCTGCATGATTTTAATCCATGACGGCGTAGTGTTTTACTAATGGTTTTCTTTGAGACTGTGGTCCCAGCTCTCTTCAGGACATTTACCAGGTCCTGCCATGTAGTTCTGGGCTGATCCCTCAACTGCCTCATGATCATTGATGCCCCACGAGGTGAGATCTTGCATGAAGCCCCAGACCGAGGGTGATTGACCGTCATCTTGAACTTCTTCCATTTTCTAATAATTGCGCCAACAGTTGTTGCCTTCTCACCAAGCTGCTTGCCTATTGTCCTGTAGCCCATCCCAGCCTTGTGCAGGTCTACAATTTTATCTCTGATGTCCTTACACAGCTCTCTGGTCTTGGCCATTGTGGAGAGGTTGGAGTCTGTTTGATTGAGTGTGTGGACAGGTGTCTTTTATACAGGTAACGAGTTCAAACAGGTGCAGTTAATACAGGTAATGAGTGGAGAACAGGAGAACAGGAGGGCTTATTAAAAAAGCCCCATATGCAAAGCCCCCCCTGTGTTGACTAGAACTTCTTCCAGCATCTGCCTACCAGCTGAAAATCTTTACCAATGTGTGCATGTAGGCTACCTGCCCCTCCCCCTCAGAAGCATAGCTGTAGCCTGAAGTTACAAGCATGATACAGAAGATAGGAGAAGAGATTTTTATTAGAGATTAATGGATTAATTTTTTCAATGCTAGTTAGAGATACTATAGTTCACATTCCAGATTGGATTTTTAAAACTTCTTAAGGCTAAGGGGCAGTATTCAGAAGTTCGGATGACTGATGTGCCCAAAGTTAACTGCCTGTTACTCAGGCCCAGAAGCCAGGATATGCATATAACTGGTAGCATTGGATAGAAACTAAAACTGTTAAAATAATCTCTGTGAGCATAACAGAATTGATATGGCAGGTGAAGAACCGAGGAGAATCCATCCAGATCTTTTTGTTTTTGAGGTCACAGGCCATTCCAATGCTTGTCTATGGGATATTCATATGAATTTCTCCCAGATTGCAGTTCCTAGGGCTTCCACTAGATGTCAACAGTCTTTAGAAAGGGTTTCAGGCTTATTTTTTTTTAAAGTAGCTAGTAGTTGTAGTTTTTCAAGGTGACTCATTTGGACTGTAGTCTTGAGGCACGCGTGGATGAGGGCGCGCACTTCGCTAATTATCTCCGTTATTGAACATACTACATTCAGTCTTAAATTGTATCATTTATTTACATATTAGGGTACCTGAGGATTGATTAGAAATGTTGTTTGACTTGTTTGGACGAAGTTTACCGGATTCCTTTGTCTGCATGAGTGGAACGGGTGGATTACTGAATCAAACACACCAACTAAACTGACTTTTTTGGGATATAAAGATGGACTTTATTGAACAAAACAACTATTTGTTGTGTAGCTGGGACCCTTGGGATTGCAAACAGAGGAAGATCTTAAAAGTTAAGTGATTTATTTTATTGCTATTTCTGATTTTTGTGACGCATCTGCTGGTTTGAAAAATGTTTAAAATGCTGGTGTTGCGGAGCGCCGTCCTCAGATAATCGCATGGTAAACCCTTTTGAAATCTGACAACGCGGTTGGATTAACAAGACATTAAGCTTTTAAACAATGTAAGACACTTGTACTTTCATGAATGTTTAATATGATGATTTTTGAATTTCGCACTCTGCAATTTCACCGGATGTTATCAAAGTGGGTTGCTTGCGTCCCACCTTGCCCAAAGAGGTTTTTAACTACAAAAAAGGTTGTTGTTTTTTTAATCCTGGTGAAGCTAGCTTCTCTGGTCCAATGTTAAGCCAACTCTGAAGTTCAAAGACATTTAAAGTTCCTCCACAGAAGCCGGCACTAAGTAGGTATAATTATGTGGGCGTAAAAGCCAATTTATGCTTTATCTGAAAATGTGGTGGGAGGTGCTTTATGAGTGGTGTGATGCCTCCGGAGGCACGCAGAGGCCGTGCGGCGCACAAATTTTGTAACAATGCGGAGGGCTCTGTATAGCTCCGCATTGACATGATTGGTTGACAGTAGGGGGGAGGGGTCCTTTATAAACACAAACTAAAACCTTCCTTGAAATCTTCCTTCACAACAGCCCTGCCCTGCCCTGCTCCGTGAAACGCAAGAAGTATGAATGCTCTGACTTCTGCAGAAGATTGAACATGCAGCGCCTTTAATTTGGATAATGCATGTCCTTCCAAGAAGTCCAGCGTTTCAAGCCAAGCCTCCTCCTCCACCCTCTCTCGCTCTCTCCCTACCCGCAAAATGTCTGTCACGCCCTACACTTGTCTTTCCATCACGCATGTAAACAACTCACTGAGATATAGCTTGCCGTAGCTCCATAGCAAGCTGCTTTATCCACACAGCCTAATTTGTGAAGTAATTTAATGAAGAGCTAAATGTAAAACAATGATGATTTCAGAAGTTTAAAAAGGTGCAGAAAGGAACAACAAACTGTACGTAAGAAAGGAGCATGTCCTTGCCCTCTCTTCTCCTGCCTAGGTAAAGTAGCAGGCTCAGTTCACCTCAGCAGTGTTCATCAGTGTTCTCCTCTCAGATCCACAAATCAATACAGCTCCACTGATAGCGGGTGTCCTTGCATTGATCTAACTTGCTTGGGCTTTGTCCCTGGTCATTATGGAGATGAGAGATAACCTGCTTGGGCTTTGTCCCCGGTCATTATGGAGATGAGAGAATGACCTTTTCCAAAGGTGCCTGGCTGGGTGTAATTGGGTGAGTGTAAAGGACGTGGTTTTACAGGACCAGAGGGAAAATGGCAAGTGAAGTGAATGTGTTCTAGCGGTTTAAGGGTATTATGACACCTCCACTGTGGGTCTCTATTAGTTTGTGTGCTACCATAACTAATCAATATGAGCTATACCCTAGCCCTATATTGTCTGACTTTTGTTGAGTCAATATTACATTTCAGACATGCACCTGTGAAATTGATGGTTGATACGATATTATCTACCTCCTCCTCATATTCTGAGGGAGGGAAGCAGAGCCTGTTCAGAAAGGATAACGGACAATTTGATTTGAGCTCCAAAGACAGAGAGAAATCTAATCAGAAGGTCTTATTGTGCATGTTGCCATGCAGAACACACTATTTTGACGTCTTTGGTTGATATTTATTTTCACACACCACTTGATTGATTTGCTCAAAGCTTGGAAGCTTCCCATCGTTGCCTTCTCACTTCCTGTTTGCATGTTGAATCAGTATCTCCTGCCGGTGCTGTATATGACCTTTTGTTGTGTGTGATAAACTGTAACATGTCAAATATGTTCTATGTGCTTCCAAGACAACAGATAAACATACTTTGACGAAGTAAGGCTGGAGAGAAAATGTCTCTGCTATTCTGAAATCTTAAAATGTATTTGAATTATTGGCTCGCGAAACTGGGGTAATGTAAATGATAACTGGGCTAAAGCATAGCGTCTCTCTGATTTCTCTGCCCACGTATTTAGAGTAGACTAGCAGCACATCGTTATCGCTGTACCATCTCAAAAGATTCATTATCAGGCCCTGTGTGTGTTATACTTAAGTGGGCGAAACAAACTAGCAGGACACAAATCAAAGACATTACATTTGAGGCACAGTCAGAGTTTTCCCTTCTCCTCTTCATCCTTACTGGTTTTATATCTCTAGTGCACTTTTAATATGTCCTCCATAATAGGAATGTCATTGGTCAAGATGCTCCTCACGATAAGTGTGTGTGCGCGTGTGACTTTGTGGGGTGATTGATAAGGAGGAAAACTGTGCGGTTCAGTAGGAGGTGCGAGAGTCTGAAACAGGGTTTGGAACCGTTCCACTGTTCCGACCAGCAATATAAAGTTCTGAACCGTTTCAAAAAATATCATACAAGAGCTTCTTGCAGCGTTGTTTCAATGTTTCCATCTGAAATCCTCAAATCAAAGTTGATGGTGTTCTCGGGTTGATGAGAGGTGTTGGGTTTGCACCAGACATAGCGTTTTCCTTGATTGTCAAAAAGCTACATTTTAGTCTCATCTGACCAGAGTACATTTTCCCATATGTTTGGGGAGTCTCCCACATGCCTTTTGAAGAACACCAAACGTGTTTGCTTATTTTTTTCTTGAAACAATGGCTTTTTTTCTGGCCACTCTTCCGTAAAGCCCAGCTCTGTGGAGTGTACGGCTTAAAGTGGTCCTATGGACAGATACTCCAATCTCCGCTGTGGAGCTTTGCAGCTCCTTTAGGGTTTTCTTTGGTCTCTTTGTTGCCTCTCTGATTAATGCCCTCCTTGCCTGGTCCGCGAGTTTTGGTGGGTGGCCCTCTCTTGGCAGGTTTGTTGTGGTGCCATATTCTTTTCATTTTATAGTAATGAATTTAATGGTGCTCCATGCGATGTTCAAAGTTTCTGATATTTTTTATAACTCAACCCTAATCTGTACTTCTCCACAACTTTGTAGCTGACCTGTTTGGAGAGCTCCTTGGAGAGCTCCTTGCATAGGCCCACCTACTTGAGAGCCAGACCCTGCCAATCAGAATTATTTTTTCCCCACTGTGAGGATCGACGCAGGAGACGAGAAGCAGGTACAGGGAGAACATTTAATAAACAATAGACATGAAACAGATCAGGAACAGCGTCTGGACAGGGATTAAAATAAACACATCAAGGCTGACACAGGGAACAAACTGAGGAGCAGACAGATATAGAGGGGGTAATCAACAAAGTAATAGAGTCTATGTGAGTCCAATATTGCGCAGCTGTGAGTAATGATGGAGACAGGTGTGCATAATGAAGAGCAGCCCTGGCACCCTTGAGCGCCAGAGAGGGGGAGCGCGAGCAGGCGAGACACCCACAAAGGGGCTTTATTACAGACAGAAATTCTCCTCAGCACCCCCTCTTCCCCTCCTCAGATGAGCCCACAGGTGAAGAAGCTGGATGTGAAGGTCCTGGGCTGGCATGGTCACACGTATCTGCAGTTATGAGGCCGGTTGGATGTACTACCAAATTCTCTAAAATGACGTTGGAGGAGGCTTATGGTAGTGAAATTAACATTTCATTATCTGGCAACAGGTCTGTTGGACAGTGCTGTAGTCAGCATGCCAAATATACGCTCCCTCTCAACTTGAGACATCTGTGGCATTGGGTGGCCTTTTATTGTCCCCAGCACAAGTTGCACCTGGGTAATGATCATGCTGTTTAATCAGCTTCTTGATATGCCACACCTGTAAGGTTTATGGATTATCTTGGTGAAGGACAAAATGCTCACTAACAGGGATTTAAACAAATTTGTGCACAAAACTTGAGAGCAATAAGCTTTTTGTGTGTATGGACAATTACTGGGATCTTTTATTTCAGCTCATAAAAAATAGGACCAACACTTTACATGTTGCATTTATATTTTTGTTACTGTATGTTGAAACATCTCTATCAGGGAAAATGTACCACAAAACACAAGCCAATTGACTGAGAAGACACAATGTGATGTTTGTATATGTAACGACCGTTGGTGGAAGAAGGTGAGGACAAGGTGCAGCGTGGTATGTGTCCATATTTATTCAATGAACAAGGAAATAACAAAATAACAAAGAGAAACGACCGAAAACAGTTCTGGCTGGTGCAGACACACAACAGAAAACAGAAAATAATCCCCCACGAAACACAATAGAAAACAGGCTACCTAAATATGATTCTCAATCAGGGACAACGATTGACAGCTGCCTCTGATTGAGAACCATACCAGGCCAAACACAGAAATAGCAAATCATAGAAAAACTAACAGACTGCCCACCCCAACTCACGCCCTGACCATACTAAAACAAAGACAAAACAAAGGAACTAAGGTCAGAACGTGACAGTATATCAGAGAAGTTGGTTGTAAAGTGGACCCATTGGTCAAATGCTTACTCTTAAAAAAGTGGTTCATCAAAACCAAGTTTTTTTGTGTCTGCCGCCCTATCAAGTCCCTCTTCCTTCTGTGTTGGACCGATTTGCTCAGCTTGGTGTTTAGTTGGAAAGTTGAGCAATTACTTTGCTTTCCAGACATACAGACAGAGAAGATACACCACAAGGGCATGACAAGCTGGATTACTGTTCTTGTGATGCAGCCTCTTAGAACTCAGAGAAACTGGATGACCAGCCCACCACATCATAACTGGAGAGGCTGGGAACATACCTGCCATCGCTATGGCAGTAAGGTAATAATGTATTATGAAAAATCATCTCAGATTACCAGTATACACTAAGAAAATACTGCAGAGAGATATACGCTTTGTCCAACGAGCAAAATATAAGACGTTCAATTCACCTATTCCTGAAATTAATGACGTTCAAACAACACATTTCCACTCCTCAAAGAACCAGGTGCTTTTATATCATTATAAAACCAGACCCTCCTGGAATCCTTAAAAGGAAAAAAAATTGCTATCAGCAGCTTCTCTAATTGAAATCCTGCAGTTTTATGCCAATTCCTTCTAAAATCGTCTTCCAGGAAATGTTATTTTTCTTCTTCTAGATAGGCCTGTCTAGTGTACGTCTTTGTTTTGTTTGCTGCAAACATTCACCCCTGAGCTCCAGATTAGCGATGCTGGCTCTTTGTGAAGCTGCACAAAGCCAGGGCAATTAAAGGCTCTTCTCTGCCTTAACAAGCTCTAATCCAGACACGCTTTCATTTCATTTAAATTTCCCCTCGCTGCCTGGTTGTGCCAAAACACAGAGAACGGGCCTGCTAGGCTAGCGCTCACAGTGGAGCAATCTAGGAGAATTCATACTCAACTAAGCTCAGTCACTTCTACAGCCAACAACTGCCTGCCTGCCACTGGAACTCCCTCAAGAGTTAGTGTGTTGGGGAGATTCATCTATCCCAGTGTTTCCCAAACCTGGTCCCCGAGTACCCCCCAACAGTACATGTTTTATTAATTGTAACACTGGACAAGCACACCTGATTCAACTTGCCAACTAATCATGAAGCCTTTGATCTGAATGAGGTGTGTTTGTCCAGAGCTATAATGAAAATGTACACTCTACAAGTTTTACATTTTCACCATTGCAAGAAAGTTCTATCGTAAACTGATGATCAAATTAAGATCCTACATCTGTAGGCACAGTTAAATGATCTGGTTTGATATTCTTCTTGCTTGAGGACATACGTTAAAAAAAAATACATAATTTAAACAATTATAGCCACATGATCAATTAGCATCTGATTCAAAGCCAATGCTGATTAGCTGGTGTTAAATACCATAGAAGTGGTCCAAACCATTATGTGGTCAATGAGGCAATTAGCTCAGATGGGCTTTTGTGGCTCATAAAAACCACTTAGTCTATCACTGCAGTTTGTTTGATGCCAAGAGCCTGACAGGTTCAGGAAACAGGACTGTGGGGTAGAGTGATTACTCCATCAGCCAAGGCTGGGATCAAAGTGGATTTATGGCAAGGCCATGTCAGCAGTGCAGACACACACACACAGGTGCAAATTAGCGTGATAGCCAAATCTGCTGATAAACCTGTTTGTGTGGAGCTAAACTGGTTGAAGGATGAGTGGAGCTGAAAGGAAGCCAAGCAGCCAACAGATGGAAAGTCAGTGTAGGAAGAGAATGCTTTAGGGTAACAACACCATAATGCAGCTGTCTGTCAATACAGCTCCATGTATCCCCCACATCACACGTCAGAGGCCCCTCTCGCTAAACACACAACACAGCCAATTGTACAGCACTGGCAACAAAGACAGAAATGCCAAAGGTTTCTTTGGGAATGGGTTTGCTTGTCTGCCTGAATAAATACTCATTACGTCTTTAAAACAAAGGTAAAGTAAACCACAGCACTAGTGAAGGAGAGAAAGAAACAAGGTTTAAACTCTCAACAGCTACAATAATTATGCTGATGATTATTGTAGCTGTTGAGAGTTTGAATGTGATCAAATAATTTCAATGTTTAAAGATAATGATTAAATAATTCTACCCTGAAACCTAACTATTAGGGATTATAGTTTATGTAGCATGTATAAGGAATAATTAAAGTATTAAACGTAAGTCCAACTAGGCTCAGAAGAGACCTGTAAGGGAGAGAAATGTGTGTGCCTAAGGAAATACCAAGAACAATTCAACTGTGTTTGACCCGACCTGCCTAGAACTCTGAGAAACGTATGATAGGACAGGGAGTACTTCTCAAGGTTTCTCTAATCTCGGGGGAATGGAACTGTCGGCTGGGTAGTGATACACAGTGGTGAGAACTCTGGAGAAGGATACAACTCACCAACTGTTTGTGTGTATGTATGTGTGTAGGATACCTACTGTTTGTGTGTATGTATGTGTGTAGGATACCTACTGTTGTGTGTATGTATGTGTGTAGGATACCTACTGTTTGTGTGTATGTATGTGTGTAGGATACCTACTGTTTGTGTGTATGTATGTGTGTAGGATACCTACTGTTTGTGTGTATGTATGTGTGTAGGATACCTACTGTTTGTGTGTATGTATGTGTGTAGGATACCTACTGTTTGTGTGTATGTATGTGTGTAGGATACCTACTGTTTGTGTGTATGTATGTGTGTAGGATACCTACTGTTTGTGTGTATGTATGTGTGTAGGATACCTACTGTTTGTGTGTATGTATGTGTGTAGGATACCTACTGTTTGTGTGTATGTATGTGTGTAGGATACCTACTGTTTGTGTGTATGTATGTGTGTAGGATACCTACTGTTTGTGTGTATGTATGTGTGTAGGATACCTACTGTTTGTGTGTATGTATGTGTGTAGGATACCTACTGTTTGTGTGTATGTATGTGTGTAGGATACCTACTGTTTGTGTGTATGTATGTGTGTAGGATACCTACTGTTTGTGTGTATGTATGTGTGTAGGATACCTACTGTTTGTGTGGAAGTATGTGCGTAAGTAGGGAGCAAGTATAAAACAGATGTCTTTGTATAATGGACTTCAGAGTGCTCTGAATAAACGTTTTGACTATTGTAAGCTGGGAACTCTTGTCTGTTTCATTCAACCAGAACCTTACAAACTCTGGGTTGCAGACTTGAGTAGATTAATTGAAGTTTATGAACATTGATAACAAAATTCTCATAACAGAATGGTACTGTAGCCACTTGCAACAGCTGCCACATCTGGCTTCATCACTGTTTGAGACATTGGCTGCCTGGTATGTAATGGAAGAACTAACGCGCTGTGAAATGTACCAACATCTCCCCAGCACAGTCATGGTTGTCGTCTGGTTCCGTGAATACATACCGTACAGCAGCGCTCTCCAACCTTGTTCCTGGAGAATGAGCAGGGTTGGAGAGCCCTGCTGCAGAGGAGCAGGGTTGGAGAACCCTGCTGGAGAGACTTAGATAAGAGTATAAGTATGTTTCTATTTAGATACATAGCTGGACAGAAAAGGTTATTGAACCTGTAAGCCTTTTCTTGACAAGATACTTTAGTTGACCTCTTAAGTAAACCAGTCCGGGGCCCGCTACGAGGATCCCCAGTCCGGGCTCGGCAATGAGGGTCCCCGCACCAGAGGTGCCACCAAAGTGGGGTGAGCCAGTGGTGGAGTGGGGTCTATGTCCCGCACCTGAGCCACCACCGCGGATAGATGCCCACCCAGACCCTCCCCTATAGGTTTAGATTTTGCGGTCGGAGTCCGCACCTTTGGTCACGCCCTGACCTTAGAGATCCTTTTTATGTCTCTATTTTGGTTTGGTCAGGGCGTGAGTTGGGGTGGGTATTCTATGTTGTGTAGTTCTATGTTTTGGCCGGGTAGGGTTCTCAATCAGGGACAGCTGTCTATTGTTGTCTCTGATTGAGAACCATATTTAGGCTGCCCTTTTTCCCACCTGTGTTTGTGGGAAGTTGACTTTGTTTATGGCACATAGCCTTGAGCTTCACGGTTTGTTTTGTAGTGTTTATTGTTTTGTTCAGCGTCTTTTCTAAAATAAAGGAATATGTACGCTCACCACGCTGCACCTTGGTCCTCTTCCTTCAACAGCCGTGACAGCAGAGTATGGACAGGAGGAGGGATGATGAAAGTGACAAATAAGAATAAGGGAAGTGAAGTAAAGTAAAGACGGAGAGGAGAGACAGAGGACAAATATGGTTTTACTGAGTTACAATCTGGCAGGTTAAATCTCCTTAGGGCAGTTACCTTGACCATAGCTTACCCTTAAGCGGGCGGACAACACTAGCTCTACTGACGTCTGAAAGATACTGTACAGTACGTTCCATACACATAGGATGTAGGATCTTCATCTTAAAGATACTGTACATTATGCTCCATACACATAGGATGTAAGATCTTCATTTGAAAGATACTGTACATTATGCTCCATACACATAGGATGTAGGATCTTCATCTTAAAGATACTGTACAGTACGCTCCATACACATAGGATGTAGGATCTTCATTTGAAAGATACTGTACATTATGCTCCATACACATAGGATGTAGGATCTTCATCTTAAAGATACTGTACAGTACGCTCCATACACATAGGATGTAGGATCTTCATCTTAAAGATACTGTACATTATGCTCCATACACATAGGATGTAGGATCTTCATCTGAAATATACTGTACAGTACGCTCCATACAGATAGGATGTGGGATCTTCATCTGAAAGATACTGTACAGTACGCTCCATACAGATAGGATGTAGGACATTCATCTGAAAGATACTGTACATTATGCTCCATTCAGATAGGATGTAGGATCTTCATCTGAAATATACTGTACAGTACGCTCCATACAGATAGGATGTGGGATCTTCATCTGAAAGATACTGTACAGTACGCTCCATACAGATAGGATGTAGGACATTCATCTGAAAGATACTGTACAGTACGCTCCATTCAGATAGGATGTAGGATATTCATCTGAAAGATACTGTACAGTACGCTCCATACAGATAGGATGTAGGATCTTCATCTGAAAGATACTGTACAGTATGCTCCATTCAGATAGGATGTAGGATATTCATCTGAAAGATACTGTACAGTACGCTCCATACACATAGGATGTAGAATCTTCATCTGAAAGATACTGTACAGTACGCTCCATTCAGATAGGATGTAGGATCTTCATCTGAAAGATACTGTACAGTACGCTCCATTCAGATAGGATGTAGGATCTTCATCTGAAAGATACTGTACAGTACGCTCCATACAGATAGGATGTAGGATCTTCATCTGAAAGATACTGTACAGTACGCTCCATACACATAGGATGTAGGATCTTCATCTGAAAGATACTGTACAGTACGCTCCATTCAGATAGGATGTAGGATCTTCATCTGAAAGATACTGTACAGTACGCTCCATACAGATAGGATGTAGGATATTCATCTGAAAGATACTGTACAGTACGCTCCATTCAGATAGGATGTAGGATCTTCATCTGAAAGATACTGTACAGTACGCTCCATACAGATAGGATGTAGGATATTCATCTGAAAGATACTGTACAGTACGCTCCATACAGATAGGATGTAGGATCTTCATCTGAAAGATACTGTACAGTACGCTCCATACACATAGGATGTAGGATCTTCATCTGAAAGATACTGTACATTATGCTCCATACAGATAGGATGTAGGATATTCATCTGAAAGATACTGTACATTATGCTCCATACAGATAGGTTGTAGGATATTCATCTGAAAGATACTGTACAGTACGCTCCATTCAGATAGGATGTAGGATATTCATCTGAAAGATACTGTACATTATGCTCCATACAGATAGGATGTAGGATATTCATCTGAAAGATACTGTACATTATGCTCCATACAGATAGGATGTAGGATATTCATCTGAAAGATACTGTACATTATGCTCCATACAGATAGGATGTAGGATATTCATCTGAAAGATACTGTACATTATGCTCCATACACATAGGATGTAGGATCTTCATCTGAAAGATACTGTACAGTACGCTCCATTCAGATAGGATGTAGGATCTTCATCTGAAAGATACTGTACATTATGCTCCATACAGATAGGATGTAGGATATTCATCTGAAAGATACTGTACAGTACGCTCCATACAGATAGGATGTAGGATATTCATCTGAAAGATACTGTACAGTACGCTCCATTCAGATAGGATGTAGGATATTCATCTGAAAGATACTGTACAGTACGCTCCATTCAGATAGGATGTAGGATATTCATCTGAAAGATACTGTACAGTACGCTCCATTCAGATAGGATGTAGGATCTTCATCTGAAAGATATTGTACAGTACGCTCCATACAGATAGGATGTAGGATATTCATCTGAAAGATACTGTACAGTACGCTCCATTCAGATAGGATGTAGGATATTCATCTGAAAGATACTGTACAGTACGCTCCATACAGATAGGATGTAGGATATTCATCTGAAAGATACTGTACAGTACGCTCCATACAGATAGGATGTAGGATCTTCATTTGAAAGATATTGTACAGTACGCTCCATACACATAGGCTGTAGGATCTTCATTTGAAAGATACTGTACAGTACGCTCCATACAGATAGGCTGTAGGATCTTCATTTGAAAGATACTGTACAGTACGCTCCATACACATAGGCTGTAGGATCTTCATCTGAAAGATACTGTACATTATGCTCCATACACATAGGATGTAGGATCTTCATTTGAAAGATACTGTACATTATGCTCCATACAGATAGAATGTAGGATCTTCATTTGAAAGATACTGTACATTATGCTCCATACAGATAGGATGTAGGATCTTCATCTGAAAGATACTGTACATTATGCTCCATACAGATAGGATGTAGGATCTTCATCTGAAAGATACTGTACATTATGCTCCATTCAGATAGGATGTAGGATCTTCATCTGAAAGATACTGTACATTACGCTACATACACACAGGATGTAGGATCTTCATTTGAACAGTTTCTCACAGCAAGAAAATTATCCTGCAGCAACAGGAAATGTGAAAGTCCATAATTAATGGACTTTCTTTGTAGGGGTTGATAGATTTCTTGTCGGGCAAATCAAGTCTGACATGTTTTTTTTGTTGTGGTTTTTTAATTTTACCCCGTTTTCTCCCCAATTTCGTGGTGTCCAATTGTTTAGTAGCTACTATCTTGTCTCATCGCTCCAACTCCTGTACGGGAAGCCAGCTGCACCAATGTGTCGGAGGAAACACCGTGCACCTGGCAACCTTGGTTAGCGCGCACTGCGTCTGGCCTGCCACAGGAGTCGCTGGTGCGCAATGAGACAAGGATATCCCTACCGGCCGACCCCTCCCTAACCCGGACGACGCTAGGCCAATTGTGCCTCCCAGTCGCAGCCGGTTACAACAGAGCCTGGGCGCGAACACAGAGTCTCTGGTGGCACAGCTGGCGCTGCAGTACAGCGCCCTTAACCACTGCGCCACCCGGGAGGCTAAGTCTGACATTTTTAAGTGGAAATTAAAAACTTTAGAAGGCTTTTTAAGCCGCAAATACTCTTCATGTTTGTGTAATGAACACAATGGGAGACAGAGAGCTAGTTTCGAGCACAGGGTGCAGCAGGTGTTTATTTGTAAAGGACACCAGGAGGAGGCAGGTTGCTGGGTCCAGGGGCAGGCACAGGAGGTCCAAAAAGGCAACAGTACAGGCAGGGAAAAGGCTAGTAACGTTGTCCTTGTGATCAGGCAATAGGCAGATAACAGGAAATCTGGAATAGGCAAAAAGAGCCATTAGTTTTTGCCTGCCTCACTATCATCCACTGGAGGACAACGTTACAGTGAACCCAGCGCTCCGAATAGAACTGTGTCACAACACAAACAATACCTCACAATGATGGTGTGCAAAGAACTGAACTAAATAGTGTGTGATAATGACATACAGGTGTGTGAACAGGTGATCAGAATTCAGGTGATTGGGATCTGGAGAGTGAGCTGCGTTCAGGGGATCTACGTGTTTGAGAGTGTGAGTTGGAAGCAGATGTTACAGTTTGCAAGGAATTTCCTGCAACAACAGGGTGATTAAATTAAGATCCTATATCTATACCTGTGATATGTCTTATCTGTTAACCAGCCTTCAGTGTGTAAAGTTGTTCAGAAAATGTGAGGGCCTATCGTGTCAATCTATTTCACTGTTGACGCCCCCCTTGGGTTGTGCCGTGGCAGAGATCTTGGTGGGCTATACTCGGCCTTGTCTCAGGATGGTAAATTGGTGGTTGAAGATATCCCTCTTGTGGTGTGGGGGCTGTGCTTTGGCAAAGTGGGTGGGGTTATATCCTTCCTGTTTGGCCCTGTCCGGGGGTGTCATCGGATGGGGCCACAGTGTCTCCTGACCACTCCTGTCTCAGCCTCCAGTATTTATGCTGCAATAGTTTGTGTCGAGGGGCTAGGGTCAGTTTGTTATATCTGGAGTACTTCTCTCGTCCTATCCGGTGTCCTGTGTGAATTTAAGTATGCTCTCTCCAATTCTCTCTTTCTCTCTTTCTCGGAGGACCTGAGCCCTAAAACCATGCCTCAGGACTACCGGGCATGATGACTCCTTGCTGTCCCCAGTCCACCTGGCCATGCTACTGCTCCAGTTTCAACTGTTCTGCCTGTGATTATTATTATTTGACCATGCTGGTCATTTATGAACATTTGAACATCTTGGCCATGTTCTGTTATAATCTCCACCCGGCACAGCCAGAAGAGGACTGGCCACCCCACATAGCCTGGTTCCTCTCTAGGTTTCTTCCTAGGTTTTGGCCTTTCTAGGGAGTTGTTCCTAGCCACCGTGCTTCTACACCTGCATTGCTTGCTGTTTGAGGTTTTAGGCTGGGTTTCTGTACAGAACTTTGAGATATCAGCTGATGTACGAAGGGCTATATAAATAAATTTGATTTGATCGTTGCCCAGTAAGCACAACGTGGCGGGACCTACTGAGATGTGGTGTTGGTAGACATTCAGGCCTTGTGAGCAATGAGGCGGACTAGCAGGTGTGATAACGTGTGTGTGCGTGCAGCAGTGGGTGGGTGTGTTCAGCGGTGTGAAACAGAGGAGGCATCAAGGATCTGTCTGACACAGGGGACAGACCTAGAGGAAACACTGTGGCTAGGAATGACTAATGAACTAGACGTGGTGTCTGTCCACTGCAAGAGCACTCAACAGGAAAATAGGCAATCAAGTCACCTGTGTTATTTCGTGTGGTTTGTCTGACTTGCCTGAGTGCAAGTTTTTTTCTTGATTTCCCAAGTGCAAGCTGTAATCACGGCAGTGTGGGAGGGAAGTTGACTGAAGGGATAAAACATTAGAAAAATAAACAAACATTGCAGTCTGTTTGTCTAGGGGCTATGTTCTATGGGGATTTTCATGATTAGAAAAGTTAGAATTGGAGCTAAATAAAAAGGGAAGTATTAGATGTTGATAATTCCACCACCAAAGCTTTCTGCATATCAGCATTAAAAGCAGAATGAGATTCAATGGACAAGGACAGAGGTAGGGAAGGCAGTAGACACAGAACTCACAAAGCCCAGGGCTACGGACAGGTCTGCAGAGCAGAACACTCTCAGGCTGACCCTGAATGCACCCAGCAGTTTTACATTAATGTGGGTTCGATGTACGATACCACAACATGTTTTCATTATTCATCTTATATATATATTTATATATATATATATATATATGATTCACTGTTCCAACAGAAAGCTGAAAAGACAGAAAGTTATCGTATGCAATATGAATCATGGCTTATGTTAAATTATAAATCCTATATGGTAAAGAAGATATTGCAACCAAAGGCGCAGTTCAAATCAATTGAATTGTATTTCACCACTTGTCATATTCAAATAAATAATTCAGTGTATACAGCAGGTATCATTGTTGAGGGCAGAGTGACTGAGGGAGACTGAAATAGAAATGTGGTTTTTACTGAAGATTTGGCATGGCAAAATATCGACTTCACCAGTGGGTGTAGACTAGAGAGCTCTGCAATATCAATTGGAAGGCTTCAACACTGATCTGTTGGGGATCTAAACACACTATTGTTCTTTGTTCAATCTGATAAAAAGCTTGCTTTCACATGTTTACTGTAGGCCTATAGTCTCAGAGCAGAGGGCTGTTACAGTGAACCAAATGAATTAACACATCCACTGGCTCTGCCAACCAACCATGCACTGCACTGTTCACATTTGGTGAGGCTCCAGGACTAGTGTCCCTGTAAATGGAGCCATTCCCATAGAATTAATGCCATTAAATGCAACTATCAAGGCTCATTTGTTCCACAACACAGGATCTGTGTGCTCTCTGTTTCTCTCACTGTCTCTCTCTCTCTGTCTCACTCACTTTCACTCTCTCTGTCGCTCGTTCTCTCTCTCTCGCGCTCACTCATTGTTTGTGTCCTTTACAGGATCACAAGAGAGAAGGTGCCCTGTGATCTGGTAGGATAACATCTATGTTGGGATCAAACTGTGTGTTGTGTGATAGCATCCTGTGCCAGACAGACGTGGCAGTCTTATCAGAGCAGCCTGCCAGACAGACAGGCCACAGCACCACCACCATCTGGCTGTCTGTCTGACAAATCTAGATAACTGAGACCAGACACACACACAGTGATTCAATCACAGATGGGCACACAACCACTCCTGCCTGCCCCCTCAAGCTCCTCATCTTCCAAAACAAATACCAACCTTCTGTAAGGAGTGATGCCGGACATGAGAAGCAGGTACGGGGGAGTCAAACATTTAATCAGGAACAGACATAGGACACGACAGGAACAGCGTCAGCACACGGGTAAACAAGGACATATAACAAACATCAATCCCGAAGCAGGGAACAGAGATAGGGAACAGACAGATAGAGGGAAGGCAATAACACAAGTAATAGAGTTCAGCTGAGTCCAATGAGAGCAGATGCGAGTGACGGGGAAAGGCAGGTGTGCGTGAACCGGGAACTGGCATGACAGTACCCCCCCCCCCCCCCCCCCCCTCTAGGGGCGTCCCACCTTGGCGAGCCGGCCGAGACATGGGCACTGGGCAAGCAGGGCTGGGAGAGGGGGAGGAAGAGCGGGAGCAGGCGTGACACCTTCATCGACTGAGGGATGAGAGATAGACTGTATACCATAACTGGAAATACTGGGGGAGCTTTCTCCAATGTTGCCATGTGCTATAAACTAGCACAGAGAAACATCTCGAAATAATCATTTGCAATTGTTATGGGACAAATGTTTGATTTGGAAAATTTGCAAACGTCAAGATTCCAGATTGCTGCTGTTTAGCACCTAGCTGGGCAAAAATTAGTTGAATCAACATTGTTTCCACGTCATTTCAACCAAAATAATCTATGTGATGACCTTGAATCAATGTGGAAAACTGATTGGATTTGCAAAAAGTCATCAACGTATGTATGGCATTATTATTATTTTCATCCAACTTTTAACCAAAATACAAAGACATTATGACATTTTTTGTTGATTTCACTCTGAATTCATGTTAGTTGACAACTCAACCAATTGTAAATCAAAACTAGACGTTAAACTGACGTCAGTGGGTCTGTTGTGAGAAGCAGCCACTTCTGCCACCCAACTTTAGTTTCTGGCTCGAAGAAAGCATAAATTATTCTCCTCTGATTACTCTTGGCTTATAATTATGGAGCTTGCAGGCCAGGTCAGCTTTTAGCCTTAATTCAATAAGCTTGTTTGTGCATGGCGGAGAAAGTGGATTGCAGCTGTTTATTTGCAGCTGGGTGAAGGCTGTGCAGGTGCAGGTGGTGCACGTCCTCAGAGATGTTCCAGCAGGCTCCTATTTCTAGCACCACAACATACTGTTACCCCCTAAACTCACTGGAACTGACACACACCCATTTAAACGCCATGTTCCTCTGTGTCAACATCACATCTATCATGATCCAAACACATCATCAACAGTCGTGAGGAGCGTACTTTTCCATTATTTCTCTATTTTCTTTCTGTGTGCATTGTTAGGAAGGGCCCGCAAGTAAGCATTTCACTGTTAGTCTACACATGTTGTTCACGAAGCATGTGACAAATAACATTTTATTTGATTTTAAACACAAGCAATCCCAATGGGTTCACCTGTATGAATAAAGGATCAATAAAATGGATAGATCAGTCATGTGGAGAACATGGGAACAGCTCTACTGTTGTGATGGAGATCAAACATTCTGAGGTGGAGTGGAGATCTCTCCAGATCTCTCCAGCCTAAAGGAGAAGAGATCTGGGAGGCAAGTGAGCTGATAAACTGATTGATTTGGGAGACAGACTGACCGGGATTGCCCTTGAGTGATGAGAAACTGATACAAAACCTGTTGGATTTGTCTACACTGGAAAACACAACCCTAACAAACTCAGTCAATCCAGTGTGTCTCTATAGTCAATCCACTTCTGCTGCCAGATATGAGGGCAGGATGGCGGCTCCTACATTCACTCCAACATATGAGCTCATGGATGAGAATAATATATGAGAACGAGAATATGAAAGCAGAATCCTTGCCATTTCCTCTTTAATAGACTGTCACTGATATCCAGTTCAAGGTCTCTGGGTCAGTCAGGCTTTTCCATTAGTTAAAGTCAAACAGAGACCGATACTTTAAAACGCCTTCCTTTTCTGTCATCTGAGGACTGCACATCTCCACCTGCTTGGTTCAAACAAAGGCTTCGGGTTGACACTCATATTAAGGAGAGGTCTTTTGACAAAGGCACTGAATCTAATATTTTCAGTTTGACAGCGCTTTCAAAAGCCTGCACCTTGAATAATAAGCCTCATGACAAGACTGCAGTAATGGTCTAAAGAATATAACACGCAGGTAATACGACTGGTGGGAGCAGATCTGCCTTCACAGTATGGAGAATTCCATTATGTTGATAAGTGCAGTCTATAGCCCTAGTGGGAGGACATTGCAGACATCATTGTTGAAGGCACACTGAGGATTCAGCCGACTGGAATCTCACCACAAAAGAAACATTTTAGGGTCTGGTTTCCTGGACCCAGATGACTCATAATAACGGTCACAAAAGCACTTTAATATTAGATGTGTTTTAGTCTAGGAGTAGGCATAGTCTGGGTCTGAGTTACAGGCCCTTAGGTGACATCGATGGGTTGTAGACACTCCCCAACAGGCAGTCTGGTTGTGGAGATCCTGCTGCACAACAAGACCATCCCTCATCTTTACTCCTCTCCCTCCCCACGCTGCCCAATGGAACAACAAGATAAAGAGGCTAGCTGCCCTGTGCTCCACGTAGCAGCTAATCAGTCCTCTGGATTACAGGATCAGTTAGCCAGCCAGAGACTAACTCCACATATAAAGCATTATGGACAGCTCGCTGCGCTAAGGGCTTTCTGCATGTCGGCTCAATCAAAAATTAGCTTTACATTTCTATTGCGCGATCTATAGCGATTCAGCGATACAGACTGAATAGAGCCCCAACATTACAGGATCAAACACATCCTGATAAACCACGGAATATCACACAGAGGCTGGTTAAAGTAGGCACACAGTGCTTTACTACAAACTGTGAACTTGAAGAAAATACAAGACTTCTCATGACAAAATGTTTTCAAATTTGTGTAATTTGTGCTCTCTTTTTAATAAACAGAGCAAATTGAAAGACACACACATAAAAATACACACAAGTCAGTGTTTCAGAGCTGAGTACTCAAATCAAATCAAATTGTATTTGTCACATACACATGGTTAGCAGATGTTAATGTGAGTGTAGCGAAATGCTTGTGCTTCTAGTTCCAACAATGCAGTGATAACCAACAAGTAATCTAACTAACAATTCCAAAACTACTGTCTTATACACAGTGTAAGGGGATAAGGAATATGTACATAAGGATATATGAATGAGTGATGGTACAGAGCAGCATACAGTAGATGGTATCGAGTACAGTATATACATATGAGATGAGTGTGTAGACAAAGTAAACAAAGTGGCATAGTTAAAGTGGCTAGTGATTACATACATGTATTACATAAGGATGCAGTCGATGATGTAGAGTACAGTATATACATATGCATATGAGATGAATAATGTAGGGTAAGTAACATTATATAAGGTAGCATTGTTTAAAGTGGCTAGTGATATATTTACATCATTTCCCATCAATTCCCATTATTAGAGTGGCTGGAGTTGGGTCAGTGTCAATGACAGTGTGTTGGCAGCAGCCACTCAATGTTAGTGGTGGCTGTTTAACAGTCTGATGGCCTTGAGATAGAAGCTGTTTTTCAGTCTCTCGGTCCCAGCTTTGATGCACCTGTACTGACCTCGCCTTCTGGATGATAGCGGGATGTGAACAGGCAGTGGTTACTATGGGTGGTTGATGTCCATCATGATCTTTATGGCCTTCCTGTAACAACGGGTGGTGTTTTGCGCAGGTGTCCTGGAGGGCAGGTAGTTTGCCCCGCATTCACAGGTGATGCGTTGTGCAGTCCTCAGATACCCTCTGGAGAGCTTCTTTCCAAAACGGTTGAGGGCGGAGCAGTTGAAATACCGAGTCTTAACAGGTTTTAACAGTCTGATGGCGAGATAGAAGCTGTTTTTCACAGCCACCTGTACTGACCTCGCCTTCTGGATGATGCTGAACAGGCAGTGGTTCGGGTGGTTGATGTCCTTGATGATCTTTATGGCCTTTCTGTAACAACGGGTGGTGTAGGTGTCCTGGAGGGCAGGTGCCCCCGGTGATGCGTGCATCTGTCTAGAGAGTTTGTGAGTGCTTTTGGTGACAAGCCGAATTTCTTCAGCCTCCTGAGGTTGAATAGGCGCTGCTGCGCCTTCTTCACGAAGCTGTCAGTGTGAGTGGACCAATTCAGTTTGTCTGTGATGTGTATGCCGAGGAACTTTAAAACTAGCTACCCTCTCCACTACTGTTCCATCGATGTGGATAGGGGGGAGTTCCCTCTGCTGTTTCCTGAAGTCCACAATCATCTCCTTAGTTTTGTTGACGTTGAGTGTGAGGTTATTTTTCTGCCACCACACTCCGAGGGCCCTCACCTCCTCCCTGTAGGCCGTCTCGTCGTTGTTGGTAATCAAGCCTACCACTGTTGTGTCGTCCGCAAACTTGATGATTGAGTTGGAGGCGTGCGTGGCCACGCAGTCGTGGGTGAACAGGGAGTACAGGAGAGGGCTCAGAACGCACCCTTGTGGGGCCCCCGTGTTGAGGATCAGCGGGGAGGAGATGTTGTTGCCTACCCTCACCACCTGGGGGCGGCCCGTCAGGAAGTCCAGTACCCAGTTGCACAGGGCGGGGTCGAGGCCCAGGGTCTCGAGCTTGATGACGAGCTTGGAGGGTACTATGGTGTTGAATGCCGAGCTGTAGTCGATGAACAGCATTCTCACATAGGTATTCCTTTTGTCCAGGTGGGTTAGGGCAGTGTGCAGTGTGGTTGAGATTGCATCGTCTGTGGACCTATTTGGGCGGACTGGTATAGGTATAGGGATAGGTATAGGTATAGGGATTGATTGAATATGTCCGTAAACACACCGGCCAGCTGGTCTGCGCATGCTCTGAGGGCGCGGCTGGGGATGCCGTCTGGGCCTGCAGCCTTGCGAGGGTTAACACGTTTAAATGTCTTACTCACCTCGGCTGCAGTGAAGGAGAGACCGCATGTTTTCGTTGCAGGCCGTGTCAGGGGCACTGTATTGTCCTCAAAGCAGGCAAAAAAGTTATTTAGTCTGCCTGGGAGCAAGACATCCTGGTCCGTGACTGGGCTGGGTTCCTTCTTGTAGTCCGTGATTGACTGTAGACCCTGCCACATGCCTCTTGTGTCTGAGCCATTGAATTGAGATTCCACTTTGTCTCTGTACTGACGCTTAGCTTGTTTAATATCCTTGCGGAGGGAATAGCTGCATTGTTTATATTCGGACATGTTACCAGACACCTTGCCCTGATTAAAAGCAGTGGTTCGCGCTTTCAGTTTCATGCGAATGCTGCCATCAATCCACGGTTTCTGGTTAGGGAATTTTTTATCGTTGCTATGGGAACAACATCTTCGACGCACGTTCTAATGAACTCGCACACCGAATCAGCGTATTCGTCAATATTTCCATCTGACGCAATACGAAACATGTCCCAGTCCACGTGATGGAAGCAGTCTTGGAGTGTAGAGTCAGCTTGTTCTGACCAGCGTTGGACAGACCTCAGCGTGGGAGCCTCTTGTTTTAATTTCTGCCTGTAGGCAGGGATCAGCAAAATGGAGTCGTGGTCAGCTTTTCCGAAAGGGGGGCGGGGCAGGGCCTTATATGCGTCACATTCTTACAGGGTCCTCTCAGAGCTGAGTACTCCTCACAGTCTTACAGGGTCCTATCAGAGCTGAGTACTCCTCACATCCTTACAGGGTCCTCTCAGAGCTGAGTACTCCTCACATCCTTACAGGGTCCTCTCAGAGCTGAGTACTCCTCACATCCTTACAGGGTCCTCTCAGAGCTGAGTACTCCTCACATCCTTACAGGGTCCTCTCAGAGCTGAGTACTCCTCACATCCTTACAGGGTCCTCTCAGAGCTGAGTACTCCTCACATCCTTACAGGGTCCTCTCAGAGCTGAGTACTCCTCACATCCTTACAGGGTCCTCTCAGAGCTGAGTACTCCTCACATCCTTACAGGGTCCTCTCAGAGCTGAGTACTCCTCACATCCTTACAGGGTCCTCTCAGAGCTGAGGGGTCCTCTCAGAGCTGAGTACTCCTCACATCCTTACAGGGTCCTCTCAGAGCTGAGTACTCCTCACATCCTTACAGGGTCCTCTCAGAGCTGAGTACTCCTCACATCCTTACAGGGTCCTCTCAGAGCTGAGTACTCCTCACATCCTTACAGGGTCCTCTCAGAGCTGAGTACTCCTCACATCCTTACAGGGTCCTCTCAGAGCTGAGTACCTCCTCACATCAGAGCTGAGTACTCTTCACATCCTTACAGGGTCCTCTCAGAGCTGAGTACTCCTCACAGACTCCTTCCTCCAGGGTCCTATCAGAGGAGTCCTCACATCTCAGAGCTGAGTACTCCTTACAGGGTCCTCTCAGAGCTGAGTACTCCTCACATCCTTACAGGGTCCTATCAGAGCTGAGTACTCCTCACATCTTTACAGAGTTTTCTCATTTGCAGCCTCTGGGCTCTCCCATGCTGTTCACTAACTGTTGTTCCTCCACCCTCTCATCTCTCCCTCTCTTATTCACAACCACTCCAGTTTCCGTTTTGTTTCTCCTGATGTGTAGACTAGCCACACTATCCACCACTCCACCCCCTCCTCCAACGCTCACAGTGTCCAATACCTGTCTTTCAATTCCGTTTCGATTTCCTTTCTTCCTGCGCCCCTTTTTGCCTCTCTATCTTGGCCCTCCTCTTGCCACTCAATCCATCCACTTTTCTCCCTCTCTCCTCAGCTCTTCTGTGAGGTAGCGTGAGTGGGTTCTTCCTGTGCTGAGTGGAGGAGTTGAGAGAAAGAGGAGTGTGTATGTGTGTGTTGTAGAGTTACGAGTACTGTCCGCCAGGTTGTAATCATCCTCTGCAGCCTGTTACTCTGTTCACAGAAACACTGACCTTTAACAGATAGAGCTAAACTCAAAGGTTTACCGCGAGCACAGAGAGGTCATCTGTTTATCAGAAACCCTGTTAACAGCCTACAGCCACAGTGACATGGAGATATGGAAAGTATTATTCGAAGCACTGCAATACTTGTGAATATCTACTCCCAAGAATGGATTTGAAGAACAGCTTAAAGCTTAATCAAATGTCATTTTAATTTCATCCTTCAATGTGAATTTCATCCTTCAAACAAAAATTAGGCATAGGTAGCCTACTACTGGTAGCACTATTATCTCAGAGCATCAAAAAGTCCTAGCCTTCCAGAGCCAGACATGAACATCAGGTTAGATTTGGTACACTGTAGTATGTAGCTGTATTTACTGTGGAATCAGATCATTGGGAGAAGGTACCACAACTACACTGGCTTTATCTACAGATATGTGAAGCCAGACACTGTCAGATAGACGATCTGGAGTTGTGGCTCTCTCAATCCCGACAATCATTCTTACTGATACAAGCACAGGTACAGGAAGGTGTCGTTTTCTCATAACTAGCCGTTTCACTCTTTTGTTGGAGCACCATTTAAGATCAAAACGGTATATTGCAGCCAGTAGCCGACAAGATAACTGCTGTTGTTTGAGGTGTCAAACTCCAGAAGAAGAAAGCAGGAAACATGTCTGTCTGCCCCTTAGCCTGTAGCTCACTGCGCTATTCTAATTAGAACTACAAAGCCTCTCTTCAGATGTTTATCCAGGACATTGCAGGATTTATCTGAAAAACTGATGCTGCCGACACAAAAGTATCTGCCAGAGATAAAACAGAGAGGGAAGGCTGATGTACAAATCCCCTCAAGGCTGTGATCTGTACTGTTTAAAAGTGACTCATCAGAATCTCACTTCCCACATCGTGCCGTAATATCTTCATTAAACACTGGAGGATAGATTGGAGGAAAAAAGCTGACAACTGAACAAGTGTTTCTCTTAAGATTGGGTGCCAATTTCCATACTAAACCAATATGGTGGGTGGCAGTGGTGTATACATCTGTAATAGTTATACTAACAAAACAGCTAAAAGGTTCAAAGTGGAGCGGGTAAATCTACTCTCCCTTGGGCAAAAATGGGATCTATAGCATTAGCCAGCATGAACCCTGTGGTGGTCAGGTAGGAGAGAGACAAATACTGCCCATTAAAGTGACCTTTATGGCAAGACAACTTTAAATCGGAGAACAGGGTTGGATGTTTTTCTTCTTTTAGTAGATTGTTGGGACTATTCTGCAGACGGAAGATGCCGTCCCTGAGATCTATGGTGTGATGACAGATGTTTGTGCTGAATCAGATCATTACTATGACACTGTTTAAACGGAAGACCAGGGAGCATGGAAATAGAGCAGAATGTCAACAGCAAAGTATCTCTCCACAGCAGCCGGGGGCTCTGGGACGCTGATATCAAGTCCAAACGGAAAGGAAAGCGGTTAAGGAAGGAGAGTATTTTGTCTCAGGAAGTACAGGAGGTTTAATGGGATTTCACCGTTGTCATCCGGGGCCAGATAGTGCAAATCCCCTCCACATCCCCATGGTTAGGACCTGAATGATAATGACCAGTTATATTTAAGACACTAGCTGCTGCTGTTCAAGCGGAAACAACAGGATGACACAAACTAGAGAAGAAAAGCTGGATCGTGCTTCAGTGTCAGATGGATAAGTCCCCAGTCGTTGATACGAGACCAAGGGAGACTTGCAGTCAAAATGCAAGAAAATGACAAGGAAAGGGCGCAAATGAAATAACGGAAAAAGTGTCAAGTTTTCTCTTTGATTTTTCTCTTCAGTCCTCTGTGAAAAAAGCAGACATTGTACAGGTGCAAACAGTTCCTAAATTGGCCCATGGTGTACAGTATACAGCCGTAAGACCAGCCTGGAAATAACCTGTGCTTTCTTCACTAAGCACTAACTTATTGAGCCTCTGCTGTACTTGGCCGTGCTAATCATTCCATGGCTTGAGCGCGTCCTCTCCAGTGGAACTACATCATCTCATTATACTGCTCTGAGAGCACTCTTCCTCACCCTGGACCTGTGTGCTTAGCATGCCTCGAAATCACCAAGCCTCTCCTGCTCTGCCTGAATACAAATCAGCCCAAACCTGGAAGTCATATGTTTTAATAGGGGGTGCATTTTATGAATTTAAAGAATCTGCCTGAACACACATCCCCAAACCAGGAACTCATATGTATTCAGATGGCGTGAATGCTAAAGTAATCATTCCAAAGTAATGAAGAATTTAAATATTCACACATGGGCAGTGATGTGTTCCTCAGAAGGAATAAGGATTTAGCAAGGAGATGGAGGAGGAGGCAGAGCTCCCTCCCTGTGTTGCTGACCTTTCCTCCTCACAGCCAGGTGAGTGGTAGTAAACTGCTCCTGAAGAGCAGGCTGTGCTCCATGGCCTCTAGGCTGCCACCAATACATAATCCTGCTGACATTTCAATTGGCTGCCCGCTATCCACCCCCTTACCACCACCCTCCCTCCATGCCTCACGCCACTCGCCAAGGCCTTTCCACAAACAATTATTTATCACGTCTCAGTCCGGTCCCAGAGGTCCCAGAGGCTCTTCATTCTTTCTTCCTAAGCTTCCTCTGATTTCTACCATTGAAAGCCACTCACACACACATTGCTGTAAAAAGTACCCAATTGTCATACTTGAGTAAAAGTCAAGATACCTCAATATAAAATGACTCAAGTAAAAGTGGAAGTCACCCAGTAAAATACTACTTGAGTAAAAGTCTAAAAGTATTAGGTTTTAAATATACTTAAGTATCAAAAGTACATGAAATTAGTCAAATATACTTAAGTATATAAGTATATAAATAATTTCAAATTCCTTATATTAAGCAAACCAGACAGCACAATTTTAATATTTTTTTTTTACGGATAGCTAGGGGCACACTCCAACACTCAGAAATAATTTACATACAACACATTTGTGTTTAGTGAGTCCACCAGATCAGAGGCAGAAGAGATGACCAAGGATATTCTCTTGATAAGTGTGTAAATTATATTCAAAATGTAATGAGTACTTTTGAGTGTCAGGGAAAATGTAAAAAGTACAACATTTTATTTTGGAATATTGGAAAGTAAAAGTAAAAGTTAGTAAAGTGAATAGTAAAGTACAGACACCCAAGAAAACGACTTAAGAATTACTTATGTATTTTTACTTGAGTACTTTACACCACTGCACACACTCACACACACACACTCACACATCGTTTACAGGGTTTTTCAGGTCCAAAGACAGCTCTAGGTGAAAGACGGTAGGGCTAATCACTATCGAGCTGTGTTTAAGGCACTTATGTAAAGCCCTCTAAATCTGTCTCCATTACGTAAAGTCCTTTAGATCTGTCTGCATTACGTAAAGCCCTCTACATCTGTCTGCATGATGTAAAGCCCTCTAGATCTGTCTGCAGTGCAATGATTTCCCATAATTAAAGAGTGTGTGGAGCCAAGCATGTAGCATTGGTCTCTCCATGAGGAGTATGTAGCATTGGTCTCTCCATGAGGAGTATGTAGCATTGTTCTCTCCAGGAGGAGTATGTAGCATTGGTCTCTCCAGGAGGAGTATGTAGCATTGGTCTCTCCATGAGGAGTATGTAGCATTGGTCTCTCCAGGAGGAGTATGTAGCATTGGTCTCTCCAGGAGGAGTATGTAGCATTGGTCTCTCCAGGAGGAGTATGTAGCATTGGTCTCTCCATGAGGAGTATGTAGCATTGTTCTCTCCATGAGGAGTATGTAGCATTGTTCTCTCCAGGAGGAGTATGTAGCATTGTTCTCTCCAGGAGGAGTATGTAGCATTGTTCTCTCCATGAGGAGTATGTAGCATTGTTCTCTCCAGGAGGAGTATGTAGCATTGTTCTCTCCATGAGGAGAATGTAGCATTGTTCTCTCCATGAGGAGTATGTAGCATTGTTCTCTCCATGAGGAGTATGTAGCATTGTTCTCTCCAGGAGGAGTATGTAGCATTGTTCTCTCCATGAGGAGTATGTAGCATTGTTCTCTCCATGAGGAGTATGTAGCATTGTTCTCTCCAGGAGGAGTATGTAGCATTGTTCTCTTCAGGAGGAGTATGTAGCATTGGTCTCTCCATGAGGAGTATGTAGCATTGGTCTCTCCATGAGGAGTATGTAGCATTGGTCTCTCCAGGAGGAGTATGTAGCATTGGTCTCTCCAGGAGGAGTATGTAGCATTGGTCTCTCCAGGAGGAGTATGTAGCATTGGTCTCTCCATGAGGAGTATGTAGCATTGTTCTCTCCATGAGGAGTATGTAGCATTGTTCTCTCCACGAGGAGTATGTAGCATTGGTCTCTCCACGAGGAGTATGTAGCATTGGTCTCTCCAGGAGGAGTATGTAGCATTGGTCTCTCCAGGAGGAGTATGTAGCATTGTTCTCTCCAGGAGGAGTATGTAGCATTGTTCTCTCCAGGAGGAGTATGTAGCATTGTTCTCTCCAGGAGGAGTATGTAGCATTGGTCTCTCCAGGAGGAGTATGTAGCATTGTTCTCTCCAGGAGGAGTATGTAGCATTGTTCTCTCCAGGAGGAGTATGTAGCATTGTTCTCTCCAGGAGGAGTATGTAGCATTGTTCTCTCCAGGAGGAGTATGTAGCATTGTTCTCTCCAGGAGGAGTATGTAGCATTGGTCTCTCCAGGAGGAGTATGTAGCATTGGTCTCTCCAGGAGGAGTATGTAGCATTGGTCTCTCCAGGAGGAGTATGTAGCATTGGTCTCTCCGGGAGGAGTATGTAGCATTGGTCTCTCCGGGAGGAGTATGTAGCATTGGTCTCTCCAGGAGGAGTATGTAGCATTGGTCTCTCCAGGAGGAGTATGTAGCATTGGTCTCTCCAGGAGGGGTATGTTGCATTGGTCTTTCCAGGAGGAGTATGTTGCATTGGTCTCTCCAGGAGGATTATGTTGCATTGGTCTCTCCAGGAGGAGTATGTAGCATTGGTCTCTCCAGGAGGAGTCCAGCCACACTGGGACAGAGGCAGAAGCCACGGAGCCCTTTAAATGTAATGAATACCGCCCAGCGACCCCCACCAGCCCCCTGGAGGCATGTGGGGTTTAGCAAGGCCACCATTTTCTAAGGAAATATTCAACCTCACACCTATAGTCCAGTAGAGAGAGCCTCCCATGACCTCAGTTCTACCCCTGTAGGCCTTCCTCACAGAATTCCTATCTCTGTGTGTTTGAGGGTAAGAGCGTCATACAGATCTCCATAACTAGCAAAAACAATGATGACACTTGCAATGGGGTGATTCTGAATGTCTTAATGGAGGATCTTCCTGCTTTGTTCTGTGGAGAGCGTCCTCTGTTTGTAATGCTGAAATCCAATTGGGGTTGGCGATATTGTAGGAAGTACAACAACATGTAGAGATGTAGAGGCAGCCAGCGATGAGATTGGGAGAAGAAGACCCAAGGGGGCAACATTATAGATCAGGCAGGTAGTCAAAGCCGTAAAGCACATGACCCCTGGAGGAAATGGACCACAGATCAGATTTGCCTGTACTGGAGCTATAGACGCCTGCTCTGCTCTCTTCTTCAACCTGGCTATGTGCCTGTGTGTCAATACACTTCCTGATCAGCTGTCAAGGCCCGCTCTCAGGAGGCCAATGAAATGGCCTGACCTTGAGCAAGAGAGCAGATTGAACTAACATGCCAGCAGAGGGGATTTCACCACCGTACCGCAGCCTAATGGAATGCTTTCTAAGGAACGGTGAGTGAGTGATGGCTCAGTGTCAAAGAGCCTCCCATCTGTACCCATAAACCTGGAAGACGTTAGAAAATAGTCAATAACTTTGCCCACACACACACTGTACAGACACACATACACACACACTGTAGTACACACAGTATACTTTGTGTACAAGTTGGCTCGTGTTCAGGGCTGGATTCCCTACAGCTGGGACTTAATGCTCTCAAACTAACAGATGAGCCAACGTTAGTCCCCGTTAGTCTTTGGAGTCAAGGTTGCTATCTAACAACCCATCGGAAGTAGAGACATAGATACTGATGCAGATAAGTCTGGTCCCTATAGACTGACTGACACAGAGCTGGGTCCTCATGACAGGTAGAGACATAGATACTGATGCAGATAAGTCTGGTCCCTATAGACTGACTGACACAGAGCTGGGTCCTCATGACAGGTAGAGACATAGATACTGATGCAGATAAGTCTGGTCCCTATAGACTGTCTGACACAGAGCTGGGTCCCCATGACATGTAGAGACATAGATACTGATGCAGATAAGTCTGGTCCCTATAGACTGACTGACACAGAGCTGGGTCCCCATGACAGGTAGAGACATAGATACTGATGCAGATAAGTCTGGTCCCTATAGACTGACTGACACAGAGCTGGGTCCCCATGACAGGTAGAGACATAGATACTGATGCAGATAAGTCTGGTCCCTATAGACTGACTGACACAGAGCTGGGTCCTCATGACAGGTAGAGACATAGATACTGATGCAGATAAGTCTGGTCCCTATAGACTGTCTGACACAGAGCTGGGTCCCCATGACAGGTAGAGACATAGATACTGATGCAGATAAGTCTGGTCCCTATAGACTGACTGACACAGAGCTGGGTCCCCATGACAGGTAGAGACATAGATACTGATGCAGATAAGTCTGGTCCCTATAGACTGACTGACACAGAGCTGGGTCCCCATGACAGGTAGAGATATAGATACTGATGCAGATAAGTCTGGTCCCTATAGACTGACTGACACAGAGCTGGGTCCCCATGACAGGTAGAGACATAGATACTGATGCAGATAAGTCTGGTCCCTATAGACTGACTGACACAGAGCTGGGTCCCCATGACAGGTAGAGACATAGATACTGATGCAGATAAGTCTGGTCCCTATAGACTGACTGACACAGAGCTGGGTCCCCATGACAGGTAGAGACATAGATACTGATGCAGATAAGTCTGGTCCCTATAGACTGACTGACACAGAGCTGGGTCCCCATGACAGGTAGAGACATAGATACTGATGCAGATAAGTCTGGTCCCTATAGACTGACTGACACAGAGCTGGGTCCCCATGACAGGTAGAGACATAGATACTGATGCAGATAAGTCTGGTCCCTATAGACTGACTGACACAGAGCTGGGTCCTCATGACAGGTAGAGACATAGATACTGATGCAGATAAGTCTGGTCCCTATAGACTGACTGACACAGAGCTGGGTCCCCATGACAGGTAGAGACATAGATACTGATGCAGATAAGTCTGGTCCCTATAGACTGACTGACACAGAGCTGGGTCCCCATGACAGGTAGAGACATAGATACTGATGCAGATAAGTCTGGTCCCTATAGACTGACTGACACAGAGCTGGGTCCCCATGACAGGTAGAGACATAGATACTGATGCAGATAAGTCTGGTCCCTATAGACTGACTGACACAGAGCTGGGTCCCCATGACAGGTAGAGACATAGATACTGATGCAGATAAGTCTGGTCCCTATAGACTGACTGACACAGAGCTGGGTCCCCATGACAGGTAGAGACATAGATACTGATGCAGATAAGTCTGGTCCCTATAGACTGACTGACACAGAGCTGGGTCCCCATGACAGGTAGAGACATAGATACTGATGCAGATAAGTCTGGTCCCTATAGACTGACTGACACAGAGCTGGGTCCCCATGACAGGTAGAGACATAGATACTGATGCAGATAAGTCTGGTCCCTATAGACTGACTGACACAGAGCTGGGTCCCCATGACAGGTAGAGACAGAAGGTACAGCAATTCTCTTTCACTGCTAATGTGCTTGACTGGACTAATCAATATCACTGTACAGTATGAGCACGTTATAAGAGAGGCTGTTAAATGAATGGGAGTGGAACGGCCTGGAGCAAAGAGAGGTTTCCCTCCTCGTCTCCCTCGTATTAATATCGGAGCTCCTGACATCTCCAGGAAGAATCTGTTTTATTTATGTAATCTGCATTAGGCCATTAGACACCAGTCAAAACGTTGGAGAAAATGTGGTCTAAATCAGATTGGAAATGAGTGAGCTGTAGACCTATTCTCTAGTCTAGCTCTTTTGAAGGGAATATAAATGACAAATTAAAGCAACACTTCATTGATCATTTTTTTGTTGAGTTTAATTGTAACTGATTATTAGGGTTAATGTGATAGGGTTTAATCATTTGGTATAGATTATTTGATACAAAACTTAAATGAATGTATACATCTGGGGATGCATCCTTTTGTGTTGATATTGTGATGTGGGTGTTTTGTTTTGGCTTCTGCCTAGTAGACGGCTCAATATGCATCATCAAAGTGTCGGGGAGGAGAGGGGAGGGAGATGAGAACTGACGCTATCACCCAACATCCTTCTGCTTTCCAGAGAATCTGGAAGTGTTTCTTAATTCATATTGAAATGACTCGTGACTGGGAGCACCATTACTGTGGCTCAACTAATCATAATCAAGATGCTACTGATTAACATGTAGTGCTCGTTTAAAAACAGGCTCTTGCAACGTTGGGTAAAAACAACCAGAGACTCACATTAAAACCCAATTATGTTTGTTATGATTTATTTGGGCTGCTGCGTCTAATGACGTGTGTGAAAACATGCAGCCATTAGACAGCCGTTGTGAGAAAACCACAGTCTGGACTTGCTTCACTGGTCAAACATATAGAGCTTAAAACACCACAGTGCAACCAAGGACTCATCATCATGAACGGATTATGAAACCATCTCCACATTCTGCTATTGTGGGAAGCAGGAGCTTTGAGATCATATGGCTCACATCTCTCTTGTCACAATCTGAGACACAAATAAACTAAACACCACAAGAGGTTCAGAACAAAAACGTCTTTAGTGAGCTTAATGCTTACTCTAACGCCAGATGTCTATACAAACAACTCTTCAAACCAGAGACTTCGATAGAAGCTCATCTAAAAAAGTAGTTGACTACTGTGCCCTACTAATACTGTAGCTCTGCGTAAGTGCAGAGTGAAAGCAGTGCAGCCTAAACCACTGACAGCATGTTAAACATAGATAATTACACATAGACAATGGTCTCGACAAATGAAGGAATGTTCCTTTCCTGTTTTATCACAGCGGGCACCTTCTCTCCCCTCTACAGGAGACTCTTCTTCCCACCTCCTCCTCTCCCCTAACTCCTCTTCTCTCCCTCACTTCTCCTTTCCTCTCATCCATTCTCCTTCTTCCTCCTCTCTCCCCTCACTCCTTTCCTTCCCAGTTCCTCTTCTCTCACTCCTCTCCCCCTTTTCATATGCATGGGCTAGGGTAGGTTCACTAGCTGATTGGCAGAATGTAATGCTTCTCTGGACATTTTACTTATCAGTCCATGTCCTCTTTGTAACTAAGAGCATTTTCACACATGGCTTTGAGCTGAAGTTCGGTTATTTGTTACTTTGCATTTTTTTTCTTTGGTGTTTCTTTAGAGTGTTGGTTTCACATTGCCAAACTAAAATGCCTAAACAAAACCACGTGTTCATCCAAGTCATTTGTATATCCTCACGTTAAATCCATCTATGATTATCATGAAGCATAACTTGTGTCCCAAACCTTATATTACTTTCTCTTTGGTCTTCCAACAACATGCGGGAGAAAATAGCCGTTCTGACTGCAACGGGAATAGAAGATATTCATTAGCCTATATCCCCGGTATAGCCCTTGTCTCCTCTAATCGACATCAGATGCACTCATAAATGCGCTGCTAGTGTTACTCACATAATGTTTCAGAGAAATCAAGGTATGGTACTATGTGCATTTAATCACACGCTGGCAGTCAGGCAACCAATAGGCCTTATACTGCGCAGCTCTGGTTCTGGTAGGGCGGCAGGGAGCCTAGCGTCTAGAGTGTTGGACCAGTAACCGAAAGGTTTGATTATCCGAGCCGGTGAATAATCTACCAATGTGCCCTTGACCAAGGCCCTGTCATGACGTTGGCCTGTTGAGGGAGGTTTATGACCCCCATAAATACCTTTCCCCTTTTTCCTCTCTCCACTCTACCGATGTGCCCTTGACCAAGGCACTGTCATGACGTTGGCCTGTCGAGGGAGGTTTTTGACCCCCATAAATACCTTTCCCCTTTTTCCTCTCTCCACTCTACCGATGTGACTATTGAAAATGCCTTTGTAACATAGAGAGTCTGGTAACATCGAAAGGTGGGAAACCGAACCATATTTCGTTAATCCAACCAGTTTAAAATATGCGTTGATACTTAATGAATATGATCTCAGATCAGTTGTTGTCTGAGACATTACTACTAATGACAGGATGACATAAACTGTATCTTGGAAAGTCGACACATTCTAGTTATCCAATTCACATGGAATTGTTGTTTAATTTAAATGTTTAAATATGAAACTATTTGTGAAAAGATTAAATGTAATTTTAGCTTCTTAAATGAGAGAACGGTTTGTCATAGAGAAACTCTGCTCACTCAGAGGCCCTGCCCAAGTGAACAGACTTTGGTTGTAAACTATGAAGCACACCTTTCTTTCACCACTATATAAACCCATTGACAAAAATTCAACTTTCGGTTCCAAGGACGAGAGGACGGCGGTCCCCCCCATTAAAAAGACAAAGATCACCAACAGAACTAAGCCAACCTCAGTGTGAGCTCTGGTTGAACGACAAGAACCTAACGAAATTAGCATCGAATTTCAACGTGAAGATGACGATCAACATGCTGAATAGATTCATTTCGACTATACCAGCCAGAATATAGCATGAGCTTGAAGTACGGCAACTTGGTATGAACTTTGAACTCTTATTCACTAAAGAAGGGATACCCCTAGCCGTTGCATTAGCAACCACAGCTGTAAACGTGGGCTAGGAGAGGACGGACAGAGAATCCATTCTACCACGCTCCAGTTCACCACTTCAGAGGACAAGAGATCCATGCTGGACAACCCGACCGTCTATCAATGACCAATCTACCAAAGCCCAGCTTAGAGTAAATATTTATTGCATTTTCCTATTTCAAATGGGTTGTTATTTAGAATGCATAAGATACTGTATTTACGATAGCATAGCTGCCTAAGGCCCAATAGAGACACAAAATCTCTTTGTTCCTCAGCCTTCCCGCTCTTTCATTCAAAACCCAACCCCCTTTCTTTGTGTAACCATCTGTTCCGTCCGCTTGGGACGTTTTCCTATATGACATCATTTGTAATCAATGTATGATCCATTCTGTGTAGATGTAATTCTGTTCTGATTCTGAGTATTTAGGTATTTAGTAAATAAATAATTAAACCACATTTTGTATTGCTGATTCAACTTGTTAGCCAGGGTTCGTGAAGATAACCAAGAATTTATAACTTTCAGATGAGACTGAATAAAGTGATCATTAAATATTGACTGCTACTGATGTAAAAGATTACTAGGTCTTTAAGAGTTTATTCGGAAGATAACAGCTCTATAAACATTATTTCGTGGTGCCCCGCCTTTCTAGTTAATTACATTTACCTGATTAGCTTAATCAGGTAATATTTATTCAGAGAAATGATTTTATAGAATAGCATGTCTTATATCACTTAATCCGGCATAGCCAAAGACACGACAGCACTTAACTCTAATTTGCTCCAGGGGTGCCATACTAATATGGTTCACACTATAAAACAATGCAGTTTGTGTGACAATAAAAAAGTATTGTAAAAAATAACATTAAAAAACGCACCACAGTAGGAATGTAATCAGACTGAGACCATCCTTTCTGAAGGAACCACGGAGCGTTGTTTAGTGTGCTCCCGAGTGGAGATATAACCGAACTAAGGAGGAAAATGAACCAGATTTAGGAAAAACCGGTCCAAACCAATTTGGTGTGAAAGCCCCTAAGAAGGATGACAAACACAGAAACAGAGCAAAGCAAATTCACACCAATAAAGCAGTGAAAACATGTAATGCCAGAAGGTGATGGTAGAATCAGCCCAGCAGAGCATTCACCCCCACTCGTTCTGCTGGAGAAACTGATCATGTTCTGAGAGAACGGTCTACATAGTCCATTCAACTGGAGCGGATTGAATTAGTAGGAGCAGAGAAGGCAGTCTCCCTCACAGCAAGGAGGCTGCTTGGCCTGGGATCAACAGTGACTTCAACACACAGAAATAGATTTGTATTCCAAGTTGGTGAGAAAACATGTAGTACTGGATGTGTGTCTGTAATGAATGTGTACACAGCATCTTCCCTAGCTAGCCCCGCCTCGCCAGCCCACCAGCTGGACCCGCCCCAGAGTGAAACAGCAGCCTCCCCAGCTCACCTCTGCTCTGAGGCAGAGCAATTCTTTGATCTCCCAGCCACCTGGCTCTCTCCTGTTAGGAGTCCACTCCTCCACTCCTCTCTGTAAACCGAGATCAAGGAGCATGGTTTAGCTGGAGAACCACCAGATGCAACAGCTAGAGAGAAAGAGAGAGCCTGAGCCTATAACAGCGGTATCACTTTGAAAGCACGGGTCAGAACTTCACTTCCCTTTGAAGTCTGTGCAAAGTTGTACCTCCCTATTGCTTTCTGTTACATTTCATCACCCTAAAACTCCATGGAAACAATACGATTTCTTACAACACCAGGTTGTCCTATTGAGGTGAAATGCATCTTTTTCAAGGAAACAACATAGTGTTCTTCATAGAATTCTGGGCAAATAGAGGGGATTGAGTGTCAAATATGTAGGCCTAATATGTATAAAAGTCAGTCAGATGTTGGCCACAGCCCCAGTGTGTTGGCAGTGTCATTAAACGACGTGGCAAAGAATTACATTTACTCATACTGCTGTAGTCTCCGTGGCACCGTCCTCATGGCGTGTAGGTGGTAACAGCCACAGTGAACCAAGTAAGACAGAGATAGTGAACATGACCTGGGCTTAACGACACTTTAATGGGGAACTGATGGGGACTGTTGGAGACAAACCTCGGTGGATTCAGTCTGTGTTTCTATGGAGTCCACCTCCGAGTGAGAATGGACTCAATGAGCCATGAGAAACACGCTAATTGCAGTTTCTACTTCATATGGTCTGAGTGTGAAAACAGTCATTATTACACAGTGTTGCCTTCTCTTCAGCACAGGGCTGACTGGGACCTCTGCTATACACCTTATGACGAGATGCAACTATGGCGTACCATCTACCGTGATGGTGGACAGGATGAGCAAGTTAGGACATGTATTTACAGTTAGTAGTTGCTTGAAGCAAGCTGGGAGTCTTTTATTAAAAACTAAAGAACAGTATGAAATAAACATGCTCCAGCAATGGGAGGTTCCTCTTGACATTTCTACCTTAATTCAGCACTAGGCCATTAATAATATAGGAGACATTTAGAGGCCAAGGCTGGTGCACTGAACTAAAGGAGTAAGTGTTTCTCTCTTTTCAGTGGCTTTAGTGCCTACACTGACAAAGATTGCATTTGGTTAAAAGAAACGGTGTTACCGCGAGTCGGAACTCTCTGAGGAAGAATCCTCCAGATAGCTCATAACAAGGTGAAAACCCAGAGGTTATTGTCAGCGCACTTTGTTTTCTGTTAAACATACTTTCTTGCCCCGTCAGTTTACCTACTGCAACCGCTTTTGAAGGTAACTACTGCAGGGACAATCTTACAACCAGTTGTGTAAAGTACTTAAGTAAAAATACTTCACAGTACTATTTAAGTACTCTCGTTTGGGGGGGGGGGATCTGTACTTTACTTTAACTTCTACTTCACCACATTCCTAAAGACAATAATGTACTTTCTACTCCAAACATTTTCCCTGACACCCAAAAGCACTCGTTACATGATAAATGTCCTTAGCAGGACAGGAAAATGGTCCAATACATGCACTTATCAAGAGAACATCCCTGGTCATCCCTACTGCCTCTGATCTGGCAGACTCACTAAACACGCATGCTTCTTTTGTAAATTATGTCTGAGTGTTAGAGTGTACCCCTGGCTATCCATACATTTTTAAAACAAGACAATGGTGCCGTCTGCTTTCCTGAATATAAAGAATTTGAAATGATTTATACTTTTACTTTTGATACTTAAGTATATTTCAGCAATTACATTTACTTTTACTATTAGAACCAAATACTTTTAGACTTTTACTCAAGTAGTATTTTGCTGGGTGAATTTCACTTTTACTTAAGTAACTTTCTATTAAGGTACAGTGCCTTGCGAAAGTATTCGGCCCCCTTGTACTTTGCGACCTTTTGCCACATTTCAGGCTTCAAACATAAAGATATAAAACTGTATTTTTTGTGAAGAATCAACAACAAGTGGGACAAAATCATGAAGTGGAATGACATTTATTGGATATTTCAAACTTTTTTAACAAATCAAAAACTGAAAAATTGGGCGTGCAAAATTATTCAGCCCCCTTAAGTTAATACTTTGTAGCGCCACCTTTTGCTGCGATTACAGCTGTAAGTCGCTTGGGGTATGTCTCTATCAGTTTTGCATATCGAGAGACTGAAATATTTTCCCATTCCTCCTTGCAAAACAGTTCGAGCTCAGTGAGGTTGGATGGAGAGCATTTGTGAACAGCAGTTTTCAGTTCTTTCCACAGATTCTCGATTGGATTCAGGTCTGGACCATGACTTGGCCATTCTAACACCTGGATATGTTTATTTTTGAACCATTCCATTGTAGATTTTGCTTTATGTTTTGGATCATTGTCTTGTTGGAAGACAAATCTCCGTCCCAGTCTCAGGTCTTTTGCAGACTCCATCAGGTTTTCTTCCAGAATGGTCCTGTATTTGGCTCCATCCATCTTCCCATCAATTTTAACCATCTTCCCTGTCCCTGCTGAAGAAAAGCAGGCCCAAACCATGATGCTGCCACCACCATGTTTGACAGTGGGGATGGTGTGTTCAGGGTGATGAGCTGTGTTGTTTTTACGCCAAACATAACGTTTTGCATTGTTGCCAAAAAGTTCAATTTTGGTTTCATCTGACCAGAGCACCTTCTTCCACATGTTTGGTGTGTGGCTTGTGGCAAACTTTAAACTACACTTTTTATGGATATCTTTAAGAAATTACTTTCTTCTTGCCACCCTTCCATAAAGGCCAGATTTGTGCAATATATGACTGATTGTTGTCCTATGGACAGAGTCTCCCACCTCAGCTGTAGATCTCTGCAGTTCATCCAGAGTTATCATGGGCCTCTTGGCTGCATCTCTGATCAGTATGTATGAGCTGAAAGTTTAGAGGGATGGCCAGGTCTTGGTAGATTTGCAGTGGTTTGATACTCCTTCCATTTCAATATTATCGCTTGCACAGTGCTCCTTGGGATGTTTAAAGCTTGGGAAATCTTTTTGTATCCAAATCCGGCTTTAAACTTCTTCACAACAGTATCTCGGACCTGCCTGGTGTGTTCCTTGTTCTTCATGATGCTCTCTGCGCTTTTAACGGACCTCTGAGACTATCACAGTGTAGGTGCATTTATACGGAGACTTGATTACACACAGGTGGATTGTATTTATCATCATTAGTCATTTAGGTCAACATTGGATCATTCAGAGATCCTCACTGAAATTCTGGAGAGAGTTTGCTGCACTGAAAGTAAAGGGGCTGAATAATTTTGCATGCCCAATTTTTCAGTTTTTGACTTGTTAAAAAAGTTTGAAATATCCAATAAATGTCATTCCACTTCATGATTGTGTTCCACTTGTTGTTGATTCTTCACAAAAAAATAGTTTTATATCTTTATGTTTGAAGCCTGAAATGTGGCAAAAGGTCGCAAAGTTCAAGGGGGCCGAATACTTTCGCAAGGCACTGTATCTATACTTTTACCCAAGTATGACAATTGGGTACTTTTTCCACCACTGCTTTCAACACACTCCAGCTTTCAAATAAGGTGGACATTGAGAAATTAGGCTTAGAGAAATGACTTTATATTGCATATGGAGATTTACTTTTGTCTTCCAAACGATTCTATAGCTACCGTCTACACAGTAGTTGCCAATGTAGACACACAATAACTGCTGTAATTCAAAGAGACATTGCACAGCATTTTATTAAGAAAGGGGTATCAACTGGACCCCAATCACATGAACTACTTACAGTGGTCAGCGTTTGTTGAACAGGTAAAAGGTCATGTTTTAGGGGGAAACAGAATAGAGAAAGAGAAAAGTTTTACAGCAAGGGAATGCATAATCCCTGTCTCTGTGTGAGGATAGCAGGTGAGGAACTCAACAGGGTTAGTGTGTGTGTGTGTGTGTGTGTGTGTGTGTGTGTGTGTGTGTGTGTGTGTGTGTGTGTGTGTGTGTGTGTGTGTGTGTGTGTGTGTGTGTGTGTGTGTGTGTGTGTGTGTGTGTGTGTGTGTGTGTGTGTGTGTGTGTGTGTGTGTGTGTGTGTGTGTGTGTGTGTGTGTGTGTGTTGGACAACAGCACAGCACTTTACTGTAGGATGCTTAACAACATGGAGCAGGATCAGAGGTCAAGCCACGGTTAATGCTGCTCCAAATTGCCTTTCCTTATAGATTTTCTCTTATCAAGGCTAGAGAGAGAGGTGAGGAGGTCATGTAATGGAGGCAGAGGAGAGAGGAGAGAAGAGATGAGGAGGTCATGTAATGGAGGCAGAGGAGAGAGAGATGAGGAGGTCATTTATTGGAGGCAGATGGGAGAAGAGATGAGGAGGTCATGTAAGGGAGGCAGATGAGAGAAGGAGAGAAGAGATGAGTAGGTCATGTAATGTAGTCAGAGGAGAGAAGAGATGAAGAGGTCCTGTAATGGAGGCAGATGAGAGAGAGATGAGGTCATGTAATGGAGGCAGATGAGAGAAGGAGAGAGATAGAGATGAGGAGGTCATGTAATGGAGGCAGAGGAGAGAGAGATGAGGAGGTCATGTAATGGAGGCAGAGGAGAGAGAGCTGAGGAGGACATGTAATGGAGGCAGAGAAGAGAGAGGTGAGGAGGACATGTAATGGAGACAGAGAAGAGAGAGGTGAGGAGGACATGTAATGGAGACAGAGAAGAGAGAGGTGAGGAGGTCATGTAATGGAGACAGAGAAGAGAGAGGTGAGGAGGTCATGTAATGGAGACAGAGAAGATAGAGGTGACGAGGACATGTAATGGACGCAGAGAAGAGAGAGGTGAGGAGGTTATGTATTGGAGGCAGAGAAGAGAGAGGTGAGGAGTTTATTTAATGGAGGCAGAGAAGAGAGAGGTGAGGAGGTTATGTAATGGAGGCAGAGAAGAGAGAGGTGAGGAGGTCATGTAATGGAGACAGAGAAGAGAGAGGTGAGGAGGACATGTAATGGAGACAGAGAAGAGAGAGGTGAGGAGGTCATGTAATGGAGACAGAGAAGATAGAGGTGACGAGGACATGTAATGGACGCAGAGAAGAGAGAGGTGAGGAGGTTATGTATTGGAGGCAGAGAAGAGAGAGGTGAGGAGTTTATTTAATGGAGGCAGAGAAGAGAGAAGAGGTGAGGAGGTTATGTAATGGAGGCAGCGAAGAGAGAGGTGAGGAGGTCATGTAATGGAGACAGAGAAGAGAGAGGTGAGGAGGTTATGTAATGGAGGCAGAGAAGAGAGAGGTGAGGAGGTCATGTAATGGAGACAGAGAAGAGAGAGGTGAGGAGGTTATGTAATGGAGGCAGAGAAGAGAGAGGTGAGGAGGTCATGTAATGGAGACAGAGAAGAGAGAGGTGAGGAGGTTATGTAATGGAGGCAGAGAAGAGAGAGGTGAAGAGGTTATGTAATGGAGGCAGAGAAGAGAGGTGAGGAGGTTATGTAATGGAGGCAGAGAAGAGAAGGGGCAGAGAGGACCAGCTGCTATACATGAAAAGGAAATTAGGTAAAAGGCATGGAGGGAAAAGGATGGCTTGCTATGCTTACTTTTTAAATCAATACAATTACCAACAGACCGTATACTGTTCAAATAGGTATGCCTCAGACATACAGATTCAAATGTAATTTCCAGCCTAATGTACACTGATGCCGCATATCGATGATGTTTAATAGACCAGAAATATTATGTTTTCAACAATTCCACATCCATAATAAGTCCTAAACATTCATCCAGCACAGTACATAAACAGTGCATTCGTCATGTGTGTTCACAGTAGTTCCAACAGCAGAGTGACTGTTAATTAACTGTGGGTAATTGAGCTGAAGCCAGGCTGTGTTGTTGCTGAGGGCCACTGGTCCACCACTGTACTCCCTGGACAGCTTTCAGTGCGCCCAGTTAAACACAGATGAGTGACATATTGCAAATTAAAGCAAATCAATGAAAACAATATACCACTATCAATGTAATCTGCCTGCTCCCAGAGTGGGTTGGAGGGAGGTCAAAGGCAAAGGCTGTTTTGGAATTCTAAACGTGTGTGTGTGTGTGTGTGTGTGTGTGTGTGTGTGTGTGTGTGTGTGTGTGTGTGTGTGTGTGTGTGTGTGTGTGTGTGTGTGTGTGTGTGTGTGTGTGTGTGTGTGTGTGTGTGTGTGTGTGTACGTGTGTGTGTACGTGTGTGTGTGTGTGTACGTGTGTGTGTGTACCTGTGTGTGCGTGTGCATGTCACAGTCCTCCATCAGCAGTACCAGCAATGGAACCAAGGACAATTACATAGATGGAATGAAGCAATTCCTGGCTGGCTCTTCTCCTTCAAACACCGCATTCCACTCTCTCTTTCTCTCTTTTTCATTTTCTATTCACCCCCTGTCCTTTCTTCCTTACAGAGGGCTCCTGCAACAGGGAGATTGCTATAGCCCTTCACTCATGAATGAAAATGTGCCTTTTTCAAAGGACTGATGCACAGATTTCCTGCATGAAAGCACAAGACTTTCTAAGTGTTACTCTTGGTAGAGATCCTGCCTTTTTTGATCAGGTCCTACCTATTAGCAGCTACCGTCTTGTGGATGCGGTGCACATTATATTTTGTCACAACACATTTTGTCTCAACTCTTTCCATACAGCAAATATAAAGCAAGACTGTTATTAATTCCACACAAAATTAAATAAGGCTGAAGGACTAGACACAGAGTCCCTTAGCAACAACACATTTAATTGGCACATCCTTCCTTTTCACAGGGCTGTTGATCTGGTACTTTTATGTTAGTTACTATAAAAAAATATATAATAATCTTTTAAACTGCATCGTTGGAAAAGGTTCGTATGCAAGCATTTCACTGTAAGGTTTACACCAGCTGTACTCGGTGCATGTGATAAATATAATTTGATTTGATTTGTCCTTAGAGTAACAGCATCCTTGTTTCATTCTCTCCATGGCATGAGGGTGCCTGTCACTCATTTCAAAGGTGTTTCTATCCCTCTGTACGATAGTATCCGCCCACAGTGTTTAAACTGTACCCGGCTGTGTTGTCATGGGGACTAAAGTCAAAGCAATACGATTTGGCAATTCACCCTGTCATACAAGGTCATACGATGTTGTAAGTTTGACAATCAGATTGCCTTTTAATCACAGGGTGGACGATGGGGGCCACCATCACCACAAAACAAATGAAACACTGACAGCTGACGCTGCATCTTCTATCGGGAAATGACTGTGCACTAGAATAACATTTCAAGCACAGATTTCAAGTATCTCAATCTAAAAGTTCTGGTCAGCCCACTTCTATGAGCTACGGGAATAAAAATGCATTCACTTGCTAAACCCTAGCCTCCGCACAATGAATGCAGTGGACCCATTCAAGATCGATAGCCATGGCCTTCACAAAAGAGGACCGATCTCTCCAGCGCTCTCCATCTTTTCCACTCGAGAACCCTTTAAATCAGAGTACAGAGGGCCCTCGTACACACCTCCAATCTTTTATGACAGAGGTTAGGGCCAGTTTCAGCACGGTCAACTGACTGCGGTGGCAGTAGATTGCATTGCGGCAGCCATGGTGGCTCTGTGACGCCGGCTGGAGATTGAGGACGACACGTTGTCTAATGGAGGTACCACCGGGGGCAGGGTTGCAGAGCTGCAGGACCACAGTGAGCAGCTGGTCAATTTCCCTGGGAGGCGCACAGTTCAGACCCTGAGTTTCCAGAGGAGATCCCTCATTTAGTTGTGTTTTCAAACTGTGTATTCTAATGGATCTAACAATTATATATTCTAACATTTATTTGTCCTTCATCAGGGGTGGCAAGCTTCACTGGTCCTCAAGACCCAGAGCACTGCTAGTTTATGGCTTTGCCTTTTAACCACAAATTGATTTGTGTATTTTAGTTCAAATATTATCTCAAATGGAAGGTTGTGTGCTTTGACAGTTATATACCCCAATAGCAACTTATGTACCTTCAACTGGCTCGTCACGTCAAAGGAAATGTTTCTTCCAGTTTGATGGTGACTGAGCTGGAGGAGATATTGCACTTCTTCTGGGTGAGCAGTTCTCTGAAATACAGGTTTCACAGAGACATCCAGAAGTCTGAGGTCAACAGGGGCACAGCAATGTGTCCCCTGGTAAGTAATCAATATCCCAGACAGAATAGTGTATGCCAATAGCTGTCTCCTATGGGATAGATGTGTATAGTCAGCGAGGAAAGGAACCAGGCTACAGAGAGATCCATGAAAATCCCTGAAGAGCTTCAGATTGAAGATTTAAGAGAAACACTATTGCTGAGGGGGTTGGATAAACCACCAAACAGGCAACCGTATGTTCAATTATAGTACTAGATTAATTGTATCCCTCAAATGACTACTTTCAGGGAAGGGAAATATCTCTAAAACAGATTCCCTGTATTTTATTCAGGTTTCTGAGAGACCAATAGAGACAGGATGTTTGACCATGGCAGAAAGACACAAAGACCCATGTCCAAATAACCATGTACAGTCCCACAGGCCTACCTGCTTTCTACAAATATTAAGCAAATTACCTAACCAATCAGCATTCAGGATTAGACCCACCTGTTGTATAATTCTAAATAAATAAGTGTTTGGGGAATGGATTGAACTAAGTGCTTTTCATTTGCCTTTCTCCTCCATCCATGCCCAGGTGGTGCAGAGAAAATGGAGGATTGATTGAAAAGGCTGCTTGAGTGTCTTTATGTTGAGAGAAGACAGCTGGTCATTTTCAACATTGGAATAGAGCTCGATGCTCTGTGGATGAATGCAGGTGGTTGTCACTGTAGTAGGGCCTCTCTCTCTCTCTCTCTGTAGTATGGTATCTCTCTCTCGCTCTCTCTCTCCCTCTCCCTCTCTCTCTGTCTCTGTCTCTCTCTCTCTCTCTCCCTCTCTCTCTGCGTGTGGCTCATTCACATCCTCTAACCACTCAAGACATAGCATTTTCCCTGCAGAGTTAATGTGTCCTGCAGACTGGGTAAATAACCTCTTTTCATTGACTTTCAGAAATGTCCTATGAAACAAAAACTTGTTTGAAATTCAACTATTATTGATGTGGAATGCAGCAGTCTTTCCAACATAACTAGCAGTGCCAGCTTTTGTGTCAACATTGAAAAGAAAGATTAAAATGAATAAACTTTAGCCATTGAAATATTCTTCACTTGATCTAAATTAGGTAAGCTATGCTCAATGAACAGGCTAAAAGTCCAGCCTCAGGTGTCTCTATGAATCCCTCTGTGTAAAACCCCACTGTTCTGTATACAACCTGAACTGAAAGTGTATGTCGTAAGATTAACACCTAAACCCTGAGCTGCAGCATTTGTCTTACTTATGCATCTCCATTCTTGGGGCCTTCAGTGGCCATCTGTTTACCTCTCTGTGCCGAGCTAGAGCCAGCCTGACAGCAAGGTAAATAACGACGATGCTGATTCCTTCCGATGGGATCCGCCGCCGTTTCCAAGGATTTGCATTATTCATCTTTATTACCGTAGAGACTAGGGCTCCAAGGATATCTGACACGAGTGCTTCATATGGTCAGTTCATGACAGACAGACTGTTCTGCTCCACAGGCATGGGAGAAGGGACATTTAGTCTCCCTTTCTACTCATATAATTGCCAATGCCAACCTTGATAAGCCCAGAGTGATTCCTCCTAAAATAATATCCTTCAAAAGGTTCAGGGCCAACATTCACTCACAACCTCTGTGTTATGTTCCCTAAATCAGTGATGTACATATTTGAAGACAGAAGGGGGGGGGAGGGCTCTATAGTATTCATATGGCAACATCTCCCCACAGCAGCTTGCATGACAGTATCTGCTTTCATATCATCCTCAAGGAGAGCATGATGGGTTGGCTAACTGTTAATAAGCAAAAGCTGTGAAACAGCTTGACTACAAAGTATGTACATATGTGGCAATGAACAGAGGGCTACTGAGAATAACCCCAACAGAACTACTAGAACTTTACACAAACTGTTCCATATCATAGCTTGAGTCTGTCAGAGCTGAATACATCCCCACTACAAAGGGTATGAACAGAGCTGGCTAATAACGCTCACTAAAAATGCTCATTCAGAAAGGGAGAGAATGGAGAGTGAGGAAGGTCTCTTGATATCTAGTAACAGCTTTAACTAACAATCTTTTTGCGTTTCGGCCTATTGCTAGTAACAATGTGATGTCATTGACGTAAGCCATGGACGTCTGAGTTGTACTCCGAGCAAGAGTCCCGTAGGACTGCCTTAAACTATATAGAGTGAGGAAAATCCACAGCAACATATGAATCACATCTTTATGGGGACTGAGAGACTTTATGGTAAAAGCCAAGTATGAGATGGGTGTGATGGTGGGAAGAAACAATTACAGTACAAGTGGTATAGGGCCCATATTCCACCAAATGGATTCAGGACAGTTAGTCTTGTGGTTGTCATCATGGTAAATAAAAAAGGTTGACCAACTAAGAACAAACAAACAGCACTGTCACCCCTATCTACTTGACCCCTCCTGCATAAAACACAAAGGTCCAAAACATGTCTGAAGAGAAGAAACAAAGTGTGTTGTTTACTTTCAGACGAGTTAAGCAAGTGTTGACCTGCTGCCTGTGGAAGTGTTGACCTGCTGCCTGTGGAAGTGTTGACCTGCTGCCTGTGGAAGTGTTGACCTGCTGCCTGTGGAAGTGTTGATATCCTCCCTGTGGAAGTGTTGGCCTGCTGCCTGTGGAAGTGTTGGCCTGCTGCCTGTGGAAGTGTTGATCTGCTGCCTGTGGAAGTGTTGATCTGCTGCCTGTGGAAGTGTTGACCTGCTGCCTGTGGAAGTGTTGATATCCTCCCTGTGGAAGTGTTGGCCTGCTGCCTGTGGAAGTGTTGATCTGCTGCCGGTGGAAGTGTTGACCTGCTGCCTGTGGAAGTGTTGACCTGCTGCCTGTGGAAGTGTTGACCTGCTGCCTGTGGAAGTGTTGATCTCCTCCCTGTGGAAGTGTTGGCCTGCTGCCTGTGGAAGTGTTGACCTGCTGCCTGTGGAAGTGTTGACCTGCTGCCTGTGGAGGTGTTGATCTCCTCCCTGTGGAAGTGTTGACCTGCTGCCTGTGGAAGTGTTGACCTGCTGCCTGTGGAAGTGTTGACCTGCTGCCTGTGGAAGTGTTGATCTCCTCCCTGTGGAAGTGTTGGCCTGCTGCCTGTGGAAGTGTTGACCTGCTGCCTGTGGAAGTGTTGACCTGCTGCCTGTGGAGGTGTTGATCTCCTCCCTGTGGAAGTGTTGACCTGCTGCCTGTGGAAGTGTTGACCTGCTGCCTGTGGAAGTGTTGACCTGCTGCCTGTGGAAGTGTTGACCTGCTGCCTGTGGAAGTGGTGACCTGCTTCCTGTGAAAGTTCTTACCTGCTGCCTGTGCACACGACCACAGCTGATTTCCTCCTGGTCTGGTCTGGTCTGATCCTGGTTCGCCCGTCTAGATGAAGAGCCCTCCAGACACGACCTGGCAGTGTGAACCAAACATGGGGGAAAGGAAGAGAGCTGTCCAAGGGCCTAATGCTTCCAGAGAGGCCCTCAGCTCTGCATGTATACCACACGCCAGCCCCAATTAGCCAGGTGTACACAGTTTCCTAATCCATGAGAGGAGAGGAGAGGAGAGGAGAGGATGGGTTGGTACTGATTCCCTGCGCTAACGTTTGCTCTCCTCCTCAGTGGTCAGATCGATAGACTGACTGAGCTTCATGGTGAGGACGGATGAGGTAGCGATGGGGGAGGGAATAGAAAAGCAGATGAGGAGTGTGTGAAAAAAGAAACACCAAACTTCATCTTAATAAGAAAAAAACTGTCTAGCTCCGGAAACTTTTCTAGTGGATTTCAATTCAAGCATGATGTTATGTCTCTTACTGACTGTGTGCGTCAGGTCATTGGCCCAAGCAACACAATATAAATGGGAGGCAGGATTTATTTACATTATGGAGTAGAGCCAGGCGGAGACAGCCTGGAGAGTAATGCATGGGGACATATGGCCAGAGTGCAGACCAAATTGGCCATTGATTTGTAATGAACGTCCCCAAGCCTCTCAGCAGACAGCTAGCCGGGAGAGAAACCAAAGGCTACTATGTGACATCACCAGTCATTCACACATGAATAGCATTAATGTTCTATAGCTCTGCTTTCAGACCAGACCCACGGTACTGAGTGTTCAAGTAGAACAGGAGAAAGAACTGGAGAGCCACAGGATGGTACTGTGCAGTATGTAACAGAGAGGCAGGACAAGAGAGGAACAGGTTTGTTTCTTGTTTGGAAAGGTACAAGCCATGCAGAAATAGACTGGAGCATAAATTACGTTTGAAGATGACAAGGGGCTGCATTCCCAGTAATAGAGCGTATACAGGTAGAACTACTCAGATGTTTACTCGGATGTTTACTCGGATGTTTACTCGGATGTTTACTCGGATGTTTACTCTGATGTTTACTCGGATGTTTACTCGGATGTTAACTTGAATGTTTACTCTCATGTTTACTCTGATGTTAACTTGCGTGTTTACTCTGATGTTTACTCCGATTTGTGAGTTATATACTATAACTCGAGGACTTTTGTCACAAAGGAGACGTATTGTTGCATTCAGAGATGGAGATATAGTAAACCAGATGAACACAGCCTTCAGGGAACCTGCTTTGACTGACAGCAGCTGGGGTAAACATTTCTCAGGGGCAGTGGCTCGATTCAGAGAGACACGCATGCAGAGGGGAGAAGACGGAGGAGAAGAGAATGACAGCATTCAGTTCCACCGTCATCTCAGTGTCTCGCTGAACCGCCTGGGATGTGTCAAAAGATCTATTCAGACTGAGCCCTCTTCCTTCCCCGGGAGACGGGATCAGACTGAGCCCTCTTCCTTCCTTCCCCGGGAGACGGGATCAGACTGAGCCCTCTTCCTTCCTTCCCCGGGAGACGGGATCAGACTGAGCCCTCTTCCTTCCTTCCCCGGGAGACGGGATCAGACTGAGCCCTCTTCCTTCCTTCCCCGGGAGACGGGATCAGACTGAGCCCTTTTTCTTCCTTCCCCTGGAGACGGAATCAGACTGAGCCCTCTTCCTTCCCCGGGAGATGGGATCAGACTGAGCCTTCTTTCTTCCTTCCCCGGGAGACGGGATCAGACTGAGCCCTCTTTCTTCCTTCCCCGGGAGACGGGATCAGACTGAGCCCTCTTCCTTCCTTCCCCGGGAGACGGGATCAGACTGAGCCTTCTTCCTTCCCCGGGAGACGGGATCAGACTGAGCCTTCTTTCTTCCTTCCCCGGGAGACGGGATCAGACTGAGCCTTCTTTCCTCCTTCCCCGGAGACGGAATCAGACTGAGCCTTCTTTCTTCCTTCCCAGGAGACGGGATCAGACTGAGCCTTCTTTCTTCCTTCCCCGGAGACGGAATCAGACTGAGCCCTCTTCCTTCCTTCCCCGGGAGACGGGAACCAACAGCTGCTTTACAATAACACTCATTTCCAATTGAGTGTGTCAAAAGGGAAACTCTGAAACAATTTGAAGGGTATTCATGGTCTGAATAGACTCTGATGGCACAAGGAGGAGCTCACTGGGACAGGTTAATCACCGGTAATAGAAAAGCATGTGTTGAACATTTTAAATCCTCCCAAATGATATAATCTTCATCAAATCCCGAAGCATCTATGGGGTTTAATTAAAGGAGATGTCCCCTCTTTCCAGCTTTTTTTTCCCCCAACATGCCGTGAAGTAATGCTGATTGCGTCAGATCACTGACACACAGAGCAAATTGCTTTTTCTCTGCGGTGGGGACAAGGAGAGAGGAACGAGGAGAGAGGGAGAGAGAGAGAAACAGAGGAAGGAAGGAAGGAAGGAAGGAAGGAAGGAAGGAAGGAAGGAAGGAAGGAAGGAAGGAAGGAAGGAAGGAAGGAAGGAAGGAAGGAAGGAAGGAAGGAAGGAAGGAAGGAAGGAAGCTGGGTGGAAGTTCAGCCTGTTTTGTCTATATTCAATATCCTTGTTTTCTGTCACGCCCCTGATCTGTTTCACCTGTACCTATGATTGTCTCCACCCCCTCCAAGTGTCATTTATTTTCCCTAGTGTATTTATCCCTGTGTTTCCTGTCTCTCTGTGCTAGTTTATCTGGTATGTTTAGTCACGTCAACCAGAGTGTTTTTCCCTGTACTCCCTGTACTCTATTCTCTTTTGATAGTCCTCCCGGTTTTGACCACTGCCTGACTCTGGACTACTTTCCCACCTGCCTGATCATCCAGCCTGCCCTGATCTTGAATCTGCCTGCCCTTCAGTACCTACTGGACTCTGAACTGGCTTTGACCTTTAACCTGTACATGACTATTCTCTTGCCTACCACTTTCTGGATTAATAAACATTGTAAAACTCCAACCATCTGCCTCCTTTGTCTGCATCTGGGACTCGCCTTGTGCCTTGATCATTTTCATAAAAGGTCTGTCATCTTCACTACAATATCTACACCTGCTGCAACGTGTCAAGGAACGTGACATCCTCTCGGACGATGAGAAATACTCTTTCTAGAACATCACCTCTCATCACAACCTCCCAGATCTATATTCGTACTCTTTTATATGACATGAATGGCAGTCAAATGTTACTCTTAAAGACAAGCTTAGAAGATGGTTGTATACATTTTTAATAGCCAGTAATTAGGTGGGAGCTAAAAAAGCTGAGCAGAGCTCAATTATGATTTCTCCTTGCAAGCGTGTGTGTGTGTTTGCACACACACACACACACACACACACACACACACACACACACACACACACACACACACACACACACACACACACACACACACACACACACACACACACACACACACACACACACACACACACACACACACACACACACACAGATGCAGTGTTTGTGTGCTATAGGGAGAAAAACATCTGCTACAATTAGAAGAAAGTAGTGATAGTGGCATATTCAGGTCAAGCTCAGAGCTCCAACATGGAAAGCTTAACTTAATAAAACATAAAGGACAGCAAAAATGAGGCCTTCATAATTCGACTCTGTGTGCCAAGCCTCAGACATCACATGACACTTGTTCTAATATTGCAATACAGAGTGATTGATGACAACTTCAAATCTGGAAAATGTAACATCTCTCAAATGGATTCTTCTTGCTTTTACACACACACACACACACACACACACACACACACACACACACACACACACACACACACACACACACACACACACACACACACACACACACACACACACACACACACACACACACACACACACACACACACACACACACACACACAAAAGCTTGTTCTCAAACCTACCCTTCAGCACACGTATGGTTGTCTGGGGTAATTGATCATTGAAAATGAAAAGCTGTGCTCTGCGCCCACACAGACACCAACGGGGAATATGGGCGGGAGCTTTTGTTCAATTCATTACATCACATGAACATTTTTCTGTGTCCAGATCTACTCGATTCAATCATTTAAAACAGGAGGATCCATTTCTCTGTGTGTGTGTGTGTGTGTGTGTGTGTGTGTGTGTGTGTGTGTGTGTGTGTGTGTGTGTGTGTGTGTGTGTGTGTGTGTGTGTGTGTGTGTGTGTGTGTGTGTGTGTGTGTGTGTGTGTGTGTGTGTGTGTGTGTGTGTGTGTGTGTGTGTGTGTTTTGATGTTGTTCTAGCTTTAGCCAGTCTTTCCTGCACCAGCCATTTGTCTCAGCTCTCTCTCTCTCTCTCTCTCTCTCTCTCTCTCTCTCTCTCTCTCTCTCTCTCTCTCTCTCTCTCTCTCTCTCTCTCTCTCTCTCTCTCTCTCTCTCTCTCTCTCTCTCTCTCTCTCTCTCCCTCAGCTAGCCGTACGAATCTCCTATCAGACCTGTGTCAGTAGATGACAGAGGTGGCAGTGCAGGGAGTCCCCTACAGACCCCAGCCCTCCAGACCCCCAGACCACCAGCCCTCCAGACCCCCAGCTCTCCAGACCGCCAGCCCTCCAGACCCCCAGACCACCAGCCCTGCAGACCTCCACACCACCAGCCCTCCAGTCCCCCAGCTCTCCACACCGCCAGACCACCAGCCCTCCAGACCTCCACACCACCAGCCCTCCAGTCCCCCGGCTCTCCACACTGCCAGACCTCCACACCACCAGCCCTCCAGCCCTCTAGACCACCACACCACCAGCCCTCCAGTCCCCGGGCTCTCCAGCCCTCTAGCTCAGCTCAGCGCTAGGCTAGGTTTTTTATCAGGGCATCAATATGGAGAAAACAGACACAGAGCCGCACCCCAAAGCTCACAGACATTACTTGGTACTTCTATTTCATCATGCCCATCTAGTGTGGATGTTGACGGGAGAACAATAACAAAAACAGCTGATATTGTCAATCATTTTGCTGCTTTTTACTTTGCCATAATGCTCCCCAGATTTCAGCTCCACTGAAATACAGATTTAATTGGTCACTGGAAAAGGGGACATTTGCAAAATGTATGGAAGCATGCTAAACTGTGTCCAATCCTGAAAGACAGGAAAGAACCCATTACTCCTGCCAATAGGTGGCCAATCAGTCTGCTCCCTTCTCTCAGTAAGATATTGGAGGGTATTGTGAGTAGACAAATATAGGAGTAGATGGAAAAGAATGGTCTGATTACAGCCAATCAGTATGCTTATCGCAACAACCATTCCACTACCACTGCATTAGTTGATATGACTGACCAGTACCTCAATGCTATGAATAATGGAAGGTTTGTGGGTGTACTATTTTTAGATTTTAGTGCAGCATTTGATTTAGTGGACCATAAAATAATTTTGACAATGCAATAATCTTATGTTAAGGAACAGCATTGAATTGGGTACAGTCATATCTATCTGACAGGAAACACTTATATCAATGGGTCATTTTGTTCCCCTTTTAAACTGTGGAATACCACAGGGCAGCTGCCTTGGACATCTTCTTTACTTAATATATACCAACAACCTTCCTTATGCCTTATCTGAAACTCAAGCTACTATATTTGCAGAGTATACTACAATTTATACAGCAAGACAATCAGTTTAACAGGTACAACAAACTCTACAAGTACATCTTGCAAATATCAGGGAGTGGGTTTACCAGAACAAACTTGTTTTGCACACCAAGAAAACCAAGGTTATGTTGGTCTGTTCCACCAGGACAAGGCCAACACAGCATGGGATATAATTAAGTATGGGGTGAGTACAAATTGAGGAAGTGGCAGAAACCAAACTACTTGGTGTGCAGCTAGACAACTGCTTATCATGGTTGTCTCAAATAATTAATCTATGTAAAAAAATTACAAAATTCATGCATGATCAGAAGGATAGCTAAATATTTACTGGGAAAGATTCTTAAGCAAACACCCCAATCATTAATTGAGAGTCAGGTGAACTACTGTTCTGTGGTCTGGGGACATCAGCAAGTTCAATTAGGAGGCTACAGATTGAACAGAACAAAGCAGCAAGGATTGTTTTAAGGTGGAGATATGGTTGTTCTGTTGTAGTCATGCTCAATGCTCTTGGTTGGTCATCAAGCAACAAGATAATTGAAAAGAACAGGCTTATTTAATTTAAAACGGTCAAACTCTATTCACAACAGTATTCAGTTGGTAAGAAGCAGACATTCAGTAAATACTAGGAATATATTGTCCACATTCTGTGTTATCCAGACAGAAAAGTGTCAGGATTTGGCCAGGGTTGTTCCGGTTTTTGGTCACTAGATGCCCCCATTGTGCCTTTTGACCTTTTGTTTTCCCTTGATCCCCATTATTATTTGCACCTGTGCCTCGTTTCCCCTGATTGTATTTAAACCCTTTGTTTTACTCAGTTCTTTGCTCTGTGTTTGTATGTTAGCACCCAGCCCTAGTACTCTGTGAGCTCTTGTTGATCCCGGTGGACTCTCTTGTGGAGTTCTGTTTTTTGTTCTTGTTTGTTTGTTTTTGAGTATCTTTTGAGGCTTTTTGTGCTGTGCCTTCCAGCTTGTGGATTTGCCTTTTTGTCTTGGAGGATTGCCTTTGTTCTTGTGGAATTCCTTTTGAGGTTGTGGAGTTACATGTTTTCCTGAAGAACTTCACTTTTTACTTCATTAAATACACCGTCTCTAGTACTGCTGTGTCTGCCTCATCTTCTGGGTTCTGCTGACTATTCGTAGCTCAGTTGGTTTAGTGACTGTTTCTCACTCCGGAGACCCGGGTTCGCAACCGGGTCCTGACAAAAAGAGAAATAGGCTAAATAACATTTTGATTTAGAGCAATAAAGAAATTGAATAATGTATCTGAGCAAACCAGAAACCTTTCAATATATAAATTCAAACAATATTTTAGAACCATTTAAGTTAAATATATTGGCAGGTTGTGTGGGACTATGGTAGATGAAGGAATCAATCTATATTTTCAGACAGTTAGAGTATTTATCTGGTCAATATGCCTGTGTGTTATGTATGCTTGTAACAGTGTTATATGTGAAAATTGTATCTTGGAAGATTAGTCCAAATGAGGACAAAACGATCCTAATAAAATAAGATCAAAACTCCCCTTTCCAGTCTACTGTCCTCCCACTCATAGTTCATGGTGGTGCCGGATAGTTGTGGGAAGTGTCCGAGCACAGGGATCCGTCGCACAGGGATCCGTCGCACAGGGACAGTATAAGTGGCAGAGAGGAATAGGATGTTCCCATTATGATTACAGTCCACCCCGAGGACCATATCAAGAGGGGACGATCAAAAGCGGCAGCATCACTGGCCTCATGTGCCCCCTATCGGCCAATAAAGACACGGCACTCTGCACTATCAATGATAGTGCTGAGATTGTATTGTAATTTTCATTATAATTAGGGAGGAGTAGCAGGGGTTATGCCTTCTCGCTGTGAGCAGACACAAGCTTCTTCCTCCCCTATGATTCTCACAAACACAACATGAAACCAGTAGAAACACACAATGTGCTGTGAAACAGCATGTTGACATTAGAGCCCATGACACACATCTACACAGGCTTATGCATCCCGCCCTCAATTAATGCAGCCTATGAGATTAACTATATCTATGGACAGATTGTAAATACACTCAGGGTACAAAGAAACAAACATTTGCCCTCAGAACAGCCTCAATTCATTGAGGCATAGACTCTACAAGGTCTTGAAAGCGTTCCATAGGGATGCTGACCCATGTTGACATCAATGATTCCCACAGTTGTGTCAAGTTGGCTGGATGTCCATTGGGTGGTGGACCATTGTTGATACACACAGGAAACTGTTGAGCGTGAAAAACCCAGCAGTGTTGCAGTTCTTGACACACTCAAACCGGTGTGCCTGGCACCTACTACTATACCCCGTTCAAAGGCACTTAAATATTTTGTCTTGCCCATTCACCCTCTGAATGGCACAATCCATGTCTCAATTGTCTCAAGGCTTAAAAATCCTTCTTTAACCTGTCTCCTCATCTACACTTATTGATGTGGATTTAGCAAGTGACATCAATAAGGGATCATAGCTTTCACATGGATTCACCTGGTCAATCTATGTCATGGAAAGAGCAGGTGTTCTTAATGTGTTGTACACTCAGTGGACAGTACATTGATTCAACAACAAAAAAAGATGGAGTCTTACTGACCAACCTTAAGTCAACCTATATTTACCCTCACCCATTCTTCATCAATTTGTCACCCATTTTTAGCACAGCACAATGCTATCAATTTAATATGGGCTCCAGCTTTTAGCTCACTGAGCCTCTCGCTCAGTGCTCAAACTGGATTGATGGAGCCTCACATTAGCTAGAGTGCTTTTACAGGTGCTTCTGTTCTGCAGTAAATTGCAGCTGCAGAGGTTCAATAGAAGGTGACTGATAAGGACAGGGATGCCCATGGACTTCTGAGGTCAAAAGGTCAGGCTGATACTGTGATGTGGGATCAATGCAGAATATGAACATTCCCTCTGGGGCCAGGTTTTCCCAGCTGCAAGCGTGAAGGAGCCGTTTCATAGCTATTCTTTATAATATCAGATATGTATTCGTGGATCTAAAAATCTGTATAAATTGTGGTTATAATAGGTTGATGTATTACTTTATCAGATAAATATGTGCATGATTCTGCCAAAGTCTGACTTCTTTTCCCACAACATTAGATGCCCTCCTTTTGTCTTCCTTTGTTCATACCGTTTTATTCTATTAAACATCTCCTCAAAATCATTTTTTTTATCTCAGTAAATTCAGGATATGAATTGAAAGACCAATTATTTAAATATCGTACCGTATTTATCTTCAATGAGGATTGGAATTATTTCATTGGCATTTCAATCCTTCCTGATGTGACACAAACTGACGCACAGGGGCACTCAAATATGGAGGAAAAAGCAGAACCAAACATATTCTACAGATTAGATATTCTGTACATGTATGATGGGTCTGCCATGATCGACGTTGTGTGACATGCATGTTTACGTGAGCATGGTGTGAAGTACACCGTGGGTGCAAGTCAAGACCAACCTTTTAACAAATATTTATGTGGGTAGAATTATCAGATGCAGGCCAAAAAAATATTGTCTGGTTGTCTTTATAGGTTTATTTATTCCAAACTATCCTAACCCCTCTACCCATACAGTGCGCAGCTCGAGGATTTTCAATAAAATAGTACTTTATTCAGTAATGTTGTCAAATCAAAGGCAGGAATAGTGCAGCCAGCTGTAAAACCAATGTAGGTCATTCCAACGTTCTTAGAACTAATATACATCTTATTTCATGATTAGATCTCCTTTGAACACATTTCTTAAAATATGAGATAGACATTGACACGATATTCATGAATTATTAAAAATGATTGGCCCACTGCCAAGCAAGAATGAATTACATTTTCCATCCATGTAGGTTAAATATGGGCCTATAATGATTACCGATTAAAATACACTTCAAAGGACATGATATTTGACACAAATGAAGATAAGTGTACCACACTTTATTAGTCTACGATTGTTTAAGTTGTTACAATACTTACAATTATTTAAAGTTTGGATTTGGAATTTGCTTAAATGATTTCTAAATTACCATCACTTGTTAATTACTGTATAACTTCTTTAAATGAATGTGTTTAACTAACCGGATAGCCAATTGCAATTATTATGGCTTGTGGTGAATTCTTCATTGCAGGCAATACATAGGCTACTGTATCGCCTAACACTATAATATAGCCTAACAATATAATAGTAGGCTACAACATCTGCCGTTAATATAACGATATATCCTCTTCTCCACATGAGTTCTTTGAGAATAATTGCCGTAAGGGGACCATTTAAACCTCAGTATAGGAGGAAACACAACCGATAGCCAACTTTGACTGACCTCCCACAAACATATCTTAATCTGCAGTTTTCCAGATGGCCTACCAAACAAAAAGAGTCACACATAATTGGATACAGTGGCAAGATAACACCGGTGGGTTGGAAACAGAATTGCATTGCAATACACATGTGCACAAGCGACCAAATAGCCTTCCGTTATATGATTGAGCATCTTACCTTCAGCGCCTATGTCCGTCATCATTGCAAAGAGAACCATCATAACGACTTTGTAATCTCGTGCCGCACTCATGCTTCCTTTCAGTAGCGGTCCTCTGCTAACAGAAAAGAATGTCCTTGGGATCAACACTTTTCCTTAAAACGAAATAGAGACTGCTCGTGCTCAGCAAAAGCCACTTGCCGTGAGACGTCGGGATCGCACACTGCGCAGCACAGGCGCTCCACACTTATGAGAGCTATGTCCTGGTGTCGTTATCAGCTGATAGACAGAGACTGTTCAATTCCAACGCTCGCTAAGTCGATTTCTCGTTGGGTATGCCGTTCTCTTTCTTCAAGTCAGCTCACCATCGTCGTTTCAGCACCGCGGACAGCTCCTAGCGACAGCAACTGGAACAACTGAATTCAGCACCGTGGAAAGTTTGTATCGTTACCGTATATAATGTAATACTGCCCTCATGTAAATGACCTTCGTATGACAATGGCTGTGTTTAGTTCCTTAACTTTGATAACAACATCAATAGACACATAGATTACAGCCGTTTCCAATCCATTACAAACTCACTAACAATTATTGTGAACGCTAACAGTCTTGTTAACAGGCACGATTGCAGCACTAGCATTGCAATGAAGACATCATATTGCTCCTACACGTAGAACTGTAAATAGGTTGCTTATGTTATTAGTGAAAAAGTATAAGTATTTGGAGTTTCAAGACAAACAACTCGAAAAATAAACATTTCACTATAATCACTCCTTTAACACTTTTATGTCTGGATTATTATACCAAAATACAAAAACATTTTGGAGAAGAAAATATAAAGTCTTGAAAAACATATTTGACAGATGTTACCTATACAGTGAGTTATTTCTCATTAGCATGTTGCACTCTGGAAATATCTGCTAAATCTGCACAAGAAAGAGAGCAACACTTTCAAATCAAACATGGCAGTAGACAGAGGGGTTTATGGACATAATATAGAATTGTTAAGTGATGCTGCCAGTGCTAAGATATTGGGAATGGTATTGATTGAATGGTAACGCAGGTCGTCTCTCCACTGTGTGTTTCCTCTTGGAGTGTATCGGTTTCTGAGGGGACGTGCTTTCTGTCTCCTGAAACCTCTTTGCTGTTTGTGGGACCACACACTGGGTGCACTGGGTCAGATTCATGACCATTCAAAGCCTGTTAATGAAACTAGTAATTATGGCTAAATAGAGGGAAATCGTTTGAAGACTTTAATCTCTAAAACTCTTGATGTGTAGCAGAGTCTTGCCTCACATTTTATTTTTCCAGGCTTTTCCAGGCTTTTTTTGTGTGTGTGTGTGTGTGTGTGTGTGTGTGTGTGTGTGTGTGTGTGTGTGTGTGTGTGTGTGTGTGTGTGTGTGTGTGTGTGTGTGTGTGTGTGTGTGTGTGTGTGTGTGTGTGTGTGTGTGTGTGTGTGTGTGTTGTATTTTGTAGATTTTGTGTATGCAGGGCTCCCTTGCGAAAGAGAACTTGGCCAATAACTGAAAGGTCGGCTGGTTCAAATCCCCAAGCTGACTAAGTGAAAATAAAATCATATGTTGATGTGCCCATGAGCAAGGCAATTAACCCTGATTGATCCTGTAAGTCGCCCTGGATAAGTGTCTGACATAAGACATTAATGTAAAATAGGTATGCCTTGCTTTACTACAACTGAGAGTGATGAGCACTGAACAAGAGTGGTCCCACTGTGCTGACAGAGCAGACTCTGGGTAACTGGTCTCACTGGCTACATCACTGGCTGTATCTGAATGGTACCTTACTCACTATATAATGCACTACTTTAATCCAGAGCCCATAGGGTTATGTCCAAAGGAGTACACTAGATAGGGAATAGGGTGCCATTTCAGTCACAACTACTGTCTTAGTTTGCAGTTCTGATGCACCTTAGTTCTGGTTCCGTCCTCCCAGCATGTTGACCCTCAGCTATCGATTGTCTCACTATGAGAATGATGTCAACAACATTGTGTGGTATGGTGTTTTTACTGAGACAACATTAGAATCCAAACAAACAAATGTATGCTGTGTCTCAAAGTAGCCTCTGGCATAGAAACGAGGCTTAAATTCTCAATGCTGGCCTTGTATACAAAATAAACTATAAGGATTCACACACACACGCGCACGCACGCACGCTCGCACACGCACACACACACACTGTAAACAAATACGGTCATGCATACTCAAATATTACGAATATGTTTCGAATCAAAAGACGACTCCATGAATAATTGCATTCATACTGCCTTAAAATTATGCACAAGAGTGATATCTTATTTCATAGCATCTGATACATTTAAATACTGTAGGTTCTACAATCCTTTCCTGTATGAGGCTTCTTCCACAAAAAGAGTTGTCTCTTTGTCAATTTGTGTAATGTCTTGAGGAATCTAATAAGCCCAAGATCGCATTGTGCCAGTTATGGTTTAGCTCTGTGCTCAGGGAATTAGCTGTCTTTAGATGTTGCTCTGCTCTGGTTCTGCTGAAATCCTACGCTCTCCCTCATTTCCTCTCCATTCAGAGTCTGCCAATCACACTGTCACTTACTGTCCCAGCGTAGACAGCAGCTATTGGAACAGCAAATCAAATCAGTCAAATACATACACTGTAAGCTCTTCATTGTGTTCTGTGATGAAAGGCTTCAAAAGGCTAGGAGTGAGAAACCGTACATATACAAGGTTTTGGACTTGATTGCTTTTTAGATCATAGGGTTGACCTACGACTGGGTGACCAACTACAAAAGTAGGCCTTGTGTTATATTATCCAATAAATAAATCAGATCCTTATACTCCCTCCTGCAAGTAACACTAATTATGTCACCTCATTGGCTACACATTATTTAATTAAATGCAAAATGAGAGTAATCTAAGTAATACTTGCTCAAAATACCTCCTCTCCCCCACTCCTCCCCTCCCTTCCTACTCTCCCCCACTCCTCCCCTCCCTTCCTCCTCTCCCCCACTCCTCCCCTCCCTTCCTCCTCTCCCCCACTCCTCCCCTCCCTTCCTCCTCTCCCCCTACTCTCCCCCACTCCTCCCCTCCCTTCCTCCTCTCCTCCTACTCTCCCCCACTCCTCCCCTCCCTTCCTCCTCTCCTCCTACTCTCCCCCACTCCTCCCCTCCCTTCCTCCTCTCCCCCTACTCTCCCCCACTCCTCCCCTCCCTTCCTCCTCTCCCCCTACTCTCCCCCACTCCTCCCCTCCCTTCCTCCTCTCCTCCTACTCTCCCCCACTCCTCCCCTCCCTTCCTCCTCTCCTCCTACTCTCCCCCACTCCTCCCCTCCCTTCCTCCTCTCCTCCTACTCTCCCCCACTCCTCCCCTCCCTTCCTCCTCTCCCCCTACTCTCCCCCACTCCTCCCCTCCCTTCCTCCTCTCCTCCTACTCTCCCCCACTCCTCCCCTCCCTTCCTCCTCTCCTCCTACTCTCCCCCACTCCTCCCCTCCCTTCCTCCTCTCCTCCTACTCTCCCCCACTCCTCCCCTCCCTTCCTCCTCTCCCCCACTCCTCCCCTCCCTTCCTCCTCTCCTCCTACTCTCCCCCACTCCTCCCCTCCCTTCCTCCTCTCCTCCTACTCTCCCCCACTCCTCCCCTCCCTTCCTCCTCTCCCCCAATCCTCCCCTCCCTTCCTCCTCTCCCCCTACTCTCCCCCAATCCTCCCCTCCCTTCCTCCTCTCCCCCTACTCTCCCCCAATCCTCCCCTCCCTTCCTCCTCTCCCCCTACTCTCCCCCAATCCTCCCCTCCCTTCCTCCTCTCCTCCTACTCTCCCCCACTCCTCCCCTCCCTTCCTCCTCTCCTCCTACTCTCCCCCACTCCTCCCCTCCCTTCCTCCTCTCCTCCTACTCTCCCCCACTCCTCCCCTCCCTTCCTCCTCTCCTCCTACTCTCCCCCAATCCTCCCCTCCCTTCCTCCTCTCCTCCTACTCTCCCCACTCCTCCCCTCCCTTGCTCCTCTCCCTCTACCCCCCCACTCCCCCCTCCCTTCCTCCTCTCTCCCTACCCTCCCCCACTCCTCCCCTCCCCTCCCTTCCTCCACTCCAGCCCCACCCCCACTTCTCCCCTTCCCGCTCCTTCCCTCCCCCTCATCCCCTGTTCCCTTCCTCCTATATTAAAGCATCTCTCCACCTTCAGGGGCTTATTTGTCTTAATAAGGAAAAGTGTCCTTGCCAGCTCTATTAGACATCCATCCCATGAATTCATTTCCATTCTGCCCCAAGGATAGATCCCCAGGCGCTTCCTTCCTGATGAAGATATTCTGGCTGCACAGCCTGTCTGGTACAACAAGGGAATAAGAGAAAAAGAGATAAAAAGCAATCTAATCAAGGTTTTATTCAGCATGATATGCTATGTGGTATACATAACTAGTTTTCTTTATGCCTCAATACAGACACGGCCTGCTTGCTAAGTGGAATACGAAGTCTGTACACAATATATCAAGGTGAGACAGAGGGAATCATTAGGGTTTTGAGATATCGATGTTTCTGGTCATAGAATATCATGTATCAATTGCTTTTGTTATGTTGTTCATCCATTAGCTAGAAATAGATTATAAAATAACAACTTTAAAGGGACATAATCCAACAATTCCTATGCTATATCCACAGCTAGTTTTTAATCAATTAAGAATTTCCGCTGTTTGAAAATTCCAACTATGCTCTGCTCAGTGGACAGTGCCCTGGTCATTTTCCCCTCTCTCAGTGCGAGGTAGACTGACTGCACCTTGACCAGGTGTGACCTGCATACCCAAGACTCCCCTCACCAACCTTGTTGTCACACTGCTATTACTCAAGAGAGAGGAGCTGTCTAGAGTCCCCTGTCTCTGGTCTAGTGTTGGAAAAAGAAGGAAAAGCCACAAGGCCCCAGACACAGATCCTCATCCTCTGGCTCTCCTCCTGCCACCACCGACCACCTCCACTCTCCTTCCCCAGGGACACATTCATCTCTACCACCACCACCTCCACCCTCCTTCCCTGGGGACACATTCCTCTCCCCCACCCCCACCCCCACCTCCACCCTCCTTCCCCAGGGACACATTCATCTCCACCATCACCACCTCCACCCCCCTTCCCTGGGGACACATTACTCTCCACCACCACCACCTCCACCCTCCTTCCCTGGGGACACATTCCTCTCCACCACCACCACCTCCACCCTCCTTCTCTGGGGACACATTCCTCTCCACCACCACCACCTCCACCCCCCTTCCCTGGGGACACATTACTCTCCACCACCACCACCTCCACCCTCCTTCCCCGGGGACACATTCCTCTCCACCACCACCACCTCCACCCTACTTCCCAGGGGACACATTCCTCTCCACCACCACCACCTCCACCCTCCTTCCCTGGGTACACATTCCTCTCCACCACCACCACCTCCACCCTCCTTCCCAGGGGACACATTCCTCTCCACCACCACCACCTCCACCCTCCTTCCCTGGGGACACATTCCTCTCCACCACCACCACCTCCACCCTCCTTCCCTGGGGACACATTCCTCTCCACCACCACCACCTCCACCCTCCTTCCCTGGGGACACATTCCTCTCCACCACCACCACCTCCACCCTCCTTCCCTGGGGACACATTCCTCTCCACCACCACCACCTCCACCCTCCTTCCCAGGGGACACATTCCTCTCCACCACCACCACCTCCACCCTTCTTCCCCGGGGACACATTCCTCTCCACCACCACCACCTCCACCCTCCTTCCCAGGGGACACATTCCTCTCCACCACCACCACCTCCACCCTCCTTCCCCGGGGACACATTCCTCTCCACCACCACCACCTCCACCCTCCTTCCCTGGGGACACATTCCTCTCCACCACCACCACTTCCACCCTCCTGCCCTGGGGACACATTCCTCTCCACCACCACCACCACCACCTCCACCCCCCTTCCCCGGGGACACATTACTCTCCACCACCACCACCACCTCCACCCTCCTTCCCCGGGGACACATTCCTCTCCACCACCACCACCTCCACCCTCCTTCCCCGGGGACACATTCCTCTCCACCACCACCACCTCCACCCTCCTTCCCTGGGGACACATTCCTCTCCACCACCACCACCTCCACCCTCCTTCTCTGGGGACACATTCTTCTCCACCACCCCCACCTCCACCCTCGTTCCCCAGGGATACATTCTTCTCCACCACCCCCACCTCCACCCTCGTTCCCCAGGGATACATTCATCTCTACTGGCCAGATATTTGTTATGCCGACATCCGTGTGCTTGGTCTCCCAGATAAATGCAAGAGGAAGCAGAAAACATTTAGCTTGGGGAAATGGAGAGCCTTGCACCATGGCGACACCTGTCCCAAAGAATAATTGTTTCGCATGGCGCTTCTGTGTATTCTGACTGGTTCAACAAAAAAAGTAGAATACATTTTTTGAATTTAGTTGGGAGAGGATGAAAACCACTGAACTTGCAACTTCTGTGCTCAAAAATCATTTGTTGCGTTTTATTTTGCATGCCCGCCAGTTTTGACAATCTCTTCAGGTGAGCCGGTAATCTCCTTGAACTGAAAGCATCCCAGATGCCAAAAAAGTCTCACTATGATGTGACGAAAAAAACTAACAAAACCCTCTACTTTAGCTGACTGGTGTTTCAAACAGCATAACACATCATATAATATGACTTCCTTAAAATGATGCACAAACTGTTGCACATCTTGTCAAGGCATAGGGTACTATACCAGGTAAAGTCCTGACAGTTGTCAACAGACTCATTGCTCTACACATATTCACATCTTCCTGCTTTCTCAGACCAGCAGTTTTATTGTCACTGTGCGCTGCAGAGCAAAGTTCATCTGTACTGTCCTGGACACAGCCTGGGGGTAAAACCACCACACAGAGAAGTCACTTTGAGTATAGTTTCACTCATTTTGGAGAACAGTGTTCAAGGGGACTTTTAAGTGGACCCAGTGGATCCTCAGATCAAGCCCACTACAGAAGAAGAAGCAGCTCACAGGCATTCACTATAACAAGTGTTATTATGTAACTTTCTATGCGATTTACGGTTGTAGAAAATGGACGGATTTCAATACAATGTGTGTAACATGAACATAGTCTTACCATTCTTGACACCAAATTCCATTGAAAAGTAGAAGTTACCTATGTAAGTTACTAAACATAAAACAATCCTTTGCAGGTTGATTCTAGCCTTGGTCCCCCTGTGTTTTTCATTAGTGAATCTATGCATGTCTGGCAGCTCCAGAGGGAGAGATATCGACAGCTGTCCCTACCTCCCACGTTGAGACACAGGCTACCCAGAGATGTGTTATTTAATGATGGCGTGTGCACTATTCCTGGAAGAAATGTCATGAATGCAGGGTTGAAACGCCTGGCTTAATAAATATTACAAATATTTGTAAACAACATATTCCACCAAATAGCTACAATTGAAGTCGGAAGTATACATACACCTCAGTAAAATACATTTAAACTCAGGTTTTCACAATTCCTGACATTTAATCCTAGTAAAAATCCCTGTCCTAGGCCAGTTAGGATCAACACTTAATTTTATGAATGTGAAATGTCAGAATAATAGTCAAAAGAATGATTGATTTCCTCTTTTATTTCTTACATCACATTCCCAGTGGGTCAGAAGTCTACATACACTCAATTAGTATTTGGTAGCATTGCCTTTTAACTTGGGTCAAACGTTTCGGGTAGCCTTCCACAAGCTTCCGACAATAAGTTGCGTGGATTTTAGCCCATTCCTCCTGACAGAGCTGGTGTAACTGAGTCAGGTTGGTAGGCCTTCTTGCTTTTTCAGTTCTGCCCACACATTTTCTATAGGATTGAGGTCAGGGCTTTGTAATGGCCACTCCAATACCTTGACTTTGTTGTCCTTAAGCCATTTTGCCACAACTTTGGAAGTATGTTTGGGGTTATTGTCCATTTGGAAGAACCATTTGCGACCAAACTTTAAATACCTGACTGATGTCTTGAGATGTTGCTTCAATATATCCACATAATTTTCCTCCCTCATAAGCCATCTATTTTGTGAAGCGCACCAGTCCCTCCTGCAGCAAAGCACCCCCACAACATGATGCTGCCACGCCTGTGCTTCATGGTTGGGATGGTGTTCTTCGGCTTGCAAGCCTCCCCCTTTTTCCTCCAAACAGTTCTATATTTGTTTAATCAGACCAGAGGACATTTCTACAAACAGTACAATCTTTGTCCCCATGTGCAGTTGCAAACCGTAGTCTGGATTTTTTTATGGCGGTTTTGGAGCAGTGGCTTCTTCCTTGCTGAGCGGCATTTCCGGTTATGTCGATATAGGACTCGTTTTACTGTGGATATAAATACTTTTGTACCTGTTTCCTCCAGCATCTTCACAGGGTCATTTGCTTTTGTTCTGGGATTGATTTACCAAAGTACGTTCATCTCTAGGAGACCGAACGTGTCTCCTTCCTGATGGCTGCGTGGTTCCATGGTGTTTATACTTGCGTACTATTGGTTGTACAGATGAACGTAGTACCTTCAGGCATTTGGAAATTGCTCCCAAGGATGAACCAGACTTGTGGAGTTCTACAATTTATTTTCTGATTTCTTTTGATTTTCCCATGATGTCAAGCAAAGAGGCACTGAGTTTGAAGGTAGACCTTGAAATACATCCACAGGTGCACCTCCAATTGACTCAAATGATGTCAATTAGCCTATCAGAAGCCATCAGAAGCCATTATATAATTTTCTGAAATTTTCCAAGCTGTTTAAAGGCACAGTCAACTTAGTGTTAAAGGCACAGTCTACTTAGTGTATGTAAACTTCTGACCCACTGGAATTGTGGAAGTGAAATAATCTGTCTGTAAACAATTATTGGAAAAATGACTTGTGTGATGCACAAAGTAGATGTCCTAACCGACTTGCCAAAACTATAGTTTGTTAACAAGACATTTGTGGAGTGGTTGAAAAACGAGTTTTAATGACTCCAACCTAAGTGTATGTAAACTTCCGACTTTAACTGTATATGGCAGATCACTGGTTTTATAATTCAAGGTTACACATTAACACGTGGACTCATAAATGCACCCACACGCACACACACGCACGCATGCACACGCACACATGCACGGGCGCACGCACACGCACACACACATACACACACACACGCACACATGGAAATGTACATACCCACACGCACACACACACACGCACGCATGCACATGCACACACACACGCACGCATGCACACGCACACACACACACAAACGGGCGCACGCACACGCACACGCACACACACATACACACACACACGCACACATGGAAATGTACATACCCACACGCACACACACACACGCACGCATGCACACACACACACACACACAATCACGCTCACGAACGCACACACACACACACACACAAATATTACCACTTATCCAAGAGTGCACTCCAGAAGTGAAGGTAATCCCGTTCTCCCTCCCTCACTATATGTGCATCAAAGACCAGCCATTAAATTGTCAGAAATAGCGCCATGGAGAGAAGGAACATCCGCCATCTAATCCTAAACCCATCCATGTACAGAGGAGAGGGGCAATCCAGTGGAATCATTAGCCCAAAGGAGACATACAGTAGGGGGAAGGGGGAATGATTTGGGTCAAACAGAACACATTTATTCTGGGAGTGTCATGTTTTGTCTTATATTGTCTTGTCATTATGCTTTCCCTTCTGTTCGTTTCCCCCTGCTGGTCTTATTAGGTTCGTTCCTTTTTCTATCCCTCTCTCTCCCCCTCCCTCTCTCTCCTCTCTCTATCGTTCCGTTCCTGCTCCCAGCTGTTCCTCATTCTCCTAACTCACTCATTTAGTCTTTTCACACCTGTCCCCTATTTTGTCCTCTGATTAGAGTCCCTATTTCTCCCCTTGTTTTCCGCTTCTGTCCTTGTCGGATCCTGGTATGATGTTCGCTGTGCTGTGTCCTTGTCTCGCCCTGTCGTGTCTTGTCTCCTTCAGATGCTGCGTGTGAGCAGGTGTCTGAGTCTGCTACGGTCGGTGCCTTCCCGCAGCAACCTGCAGTCAATGCTCGAGTCTCCAGTCTGTCCTCGTTACTACGAGTGGATTTAAGTTTTTTCCTGTTTTGTTTTCGTCTTGAGTTTTACTGGAATAAAGACTCTGTTTTCGCTAAGTCGCTTTTGGGTCCTCATTCACCTGCATAACAGAAGGATCCGACCAAGAATGGACCCAGCGACTACGGATTCTCGTAACACTGCCGTCGAGATCCAGGGAGCTATGCTCGGCAGACACGAGCAGGAATTGTCTGCTGCTCGTCATGCCGTTGAGACCCTGGCCGCTCAGGTTTCCGACCTCTCTGGACAGTTCCAGAGTCTTCGTCTCGTGCCACCAGCTACTTCCTGGTCTGCCGAGTCTCCGGAACCTAGGGTTAATAACCCACCTTGTTACTCCGGGCAGCCCACTGAGTGCCGCTCCTTTCTCACCCAGTGTGATATTGTGTTCTCTCTCCAACCCAACACATACTCAAGAGAGAGAGCTCGGGTTGCTTACGTCATATCACTCCTTACTGGCCGGGCTCGAGAGTGGGGCACAGCTATCTGGGAGGCAAGGGCTGATTGTTCTAACAATTACCTGAACTTTAAAGAGGAGATGATACGGGTTTTTGATCGTTCAGTTTTTGGTAGGGAGGCTTCTAGGGCCCTGGCTTCCCTATGTCAAGGTGATCGATCCATAACGGATTACTCTATAGAGTTTCGCACTCTTGCTGCCTCTAGTGACTGGAACGAGCCGGCGCTGCTCGCTCGTTTTCTGGAGGGACTCCACGCAGAGGTGAAGGATGAGATTCTCTCCCGGGAGGTTCCTTCCAGTGTGGACTCTTTGATTGCACTCGCCATCCGCATAGAACGACGGGTAGATCTTCGTCACCGAGCTCGTGGAAGAGAGCTCGCGTTAACGGGTTTTCCCCTCTCCGCATCGCAACCATCTCCTTCCTCCGGCTCAGAGACTGAGCCCATGCAGCTGGGAGGTATTCGCATCTCGACTAAGGAGAGGGAACGGAGGATCACCAACCGCCTGTGCCTCTATTGCGGATTTGCTGGACATTTTGTCGATTCATGTCCAGTAAAGCCAGAGCTCATCAGTAAGCGGAGGGCTACTGGTGAGCGCTACTACTCAGGTCTCTCCATCAAGATCCTGTACTACTATGTCGGTCCATCTACGCTGGACCGGTTCGGCTGCTTCATGCAGTGCCTTGATAGACTCTGGGGCTGAGGGTTGTTTTATGGACGAAGCATGGGCTCGGAAACATGACATTCCTCTCAGACAGTTAGGGAAGCCCACGCCCATGTTCGCCTTAGATGGTAGTCATCTCCCCAGTATCAGATATGAGACACTACCTTTAACCCTCACAGTATCTGGTAACCACAGTGAGACTATTTCCTTTTTGATTTTTCGTTCACCTTTTACACCTGTTGTTTTGGGTCATCCCTGGCTAGTATGTCATAATCCTTCTATTAATTGGTCTAGTAATTCTATCCTATCCTGGAACGTTTCTTGTCATGTGAAGTGTTTAATGTCTGCTATCCCTCCTGTTTCTTCTGTCCCCTCTTCTCAGGAGGAACCTGGTGATTTGACAGGAGTGCCGGAGGAATATCATGATCTGCGCACGGTCTTCAGTCGGTCCAGAGCCAACTCCCTTCCTCCTCACCGGTCGTATGATTGTAGTATTGATCTCCTTCCGGGGACCACTCCCCCTCGGGGTAGACTATACTCTCTGTCGGCTCCCGAACGTAAGGCTCTCGAGGATTATTTGTCTGTTTCTCTTGACGCCGGCACCGTAGTGCCTTCTTCCTCTCCTGCCGGGGCGGGGTTTTTTTTTGTTAAGAAGAAAGACGGTACTCTGCGCCCCTGCGTGGATTATCGAGGGCTGAATGACATAACGGTTAAGAATCGTTATCCGCTTCCCCTTATGTCATCAGCCTTCGAGATTCTGCAGGGAGCCAGGTTCTTTACTAAGTTGGACCTTCGTAATGCTTACCATCTCGTGCGCATCAGAGAGGGGGACGAGTGGAAAACGGCGTTTAACACTCCGTTAGGGCATTTTGAGTACCGGGTTCTGCCGTTTGGTCTCGCTAATGCTCCAGCTGTTTTTCAGGCATTAGTTAATGATGTACTGAGAGACATGCTGAACATCTTTGTTTTTGTCTACCTTGACGATATCCTGATTTTTTCACCGTCACTCGAGATTCATGTTCAGCACGTTCGACGTGTACTCCAGCGCCTTTTAGAGAATTGTCTCTACGTGAAGGCTGAGAAGTGCGCCTTTCATGTCTCCTCCGTCACTTTTCTCGGTTCTGTTATTTCCGCTGAAGGCATTCAGATGGATCCCGCTAAGGTCCAGGCTGTCAGTGATTGGCCCGTTCCAAGGTCACGTGTCGAGTTGCAGCGCTTTCTAGGTTTCGCTAATTTCTATCAGCGTTTCATTCGTAATTTCGGTCAAGTTGCTGCCCCTCTCACAGCTCTTACTTCTGTCAAGACGTGCTTTAAGTGGTCCGGTTCCTCCCAGGGAGCTTTTGATCTCCTCAAGAAGCGTTTTACGTCCGCTCCTATCCTCGTTACTCCTGACGTCACTAAACAATTCATTGTCGAGGTTGACGCTTCAGAGGTGGGCGTGGGAGCCATTCTATCCCAGCGCTTCCAGTCTGACGATAAGGTTCATCCTTGCGCTTATTTTTCTCATCGCCTGTCGCCATCGGAACGCAACTATGATGTGGGTAACCGCGAACTGCTCGCCATCCGCTTAGCCCTAGGCGAATGGCGACAGTGGTTGGAGGGGGCGACCGTTCCTTTTGTCGTTTGGACTGACCATAAGAACCTTGAGTACATCCGTTCTGCCAAACGACTTAATGCACGTCAAGCTCGTTGGGCGTTGTTTTTCGCTCGTTTCGAGTTTGTGATTTCTTATCGCCCGGGTAATAAGAACACCAAGCCTGATGCCTTATCCCGTCTCTTTAGTTCTTCTGTGGCTTCTACTGATCCCGAGGGGATTCTTCCTTATGGGCGTGTTGTCGGGTTGACAGTCTGGGGAATTGAGAGACAGGTTAAGCAAGCACTCACTCACACTGCGTCGCCTCGCGCTTGTCCTAGTAACCTTCTTTTCGTTCCTGTTTCTACTCGTCTGGCTGTTCTTCAGTGGGCTCACTCTGCCAAGTTAGCTGGCCATCCCGGCGTTCGAGGTACTCTTGCTTCTATTCGCCAGCGCTTTTGGTGGCCTACTCAGGAGCGTGACACCCGCCGTTTCGTGGCTGCTTGTTCGGATTGCGCGCAGACTAAGTCAGGTAACTCTCCTCCTGCCGGTCGTCTCAGACCGCTTCCCATTCCTTCTCGACCATGGTCTCACATCGCCTTAGACTTCATTACCGGTCTGCCTTCGTCTGCGGGGAAGACTGTGATTCTTACGGTTGTCGATAGGTTCTCTAAGGCGGCACATTTCATTCCCCTCGCTAAGCTTCCTTCCGCTAAGGAGACGGCACAAATCATCATCGAGAATGTGTTCAGAATTCATGGCCTCCCGTTAGACGCCGTTTCAGACAGAGGTCCGCAATTCACGTCACAGTTTTGGAGGGAGTTCTGTCGTTTGATTGGTGCTTCCGTCAGTCTCTCTTCCGGTTTTCATCCCCAGTCTAACGGTCAAGCAGAAAGGGCCAATCAGACGATTGGTCGCATACTACGCAGCCTTTCTTTTAGAAACCCTGCGTCTTGGGCAGAACAGCTCCCCTGGGCAGAATACGCTCACAACTCGCTTCCTTCGTCTGCTACCGGGCTATCTCCGTTTCAGAGTAGTCTGGGTTACCAGCCTCCTCTGTTCTCGTCCCAGCTCGCCGAGTCCAGCGTTCCCTCCGCTCAGGCGTTTGTCCAACGTTGTGAGCGCACCTGGAGGAGGGTGAGGTCTGCACTTTGCTGTTACAGGGCGCAGACTGTGAGAGCCGCCAATAAACGTAGGATTAAGAGTCCTAGGTATTGTCGCGGCCAGAGAGTGTGGCTTTCCACTCGTAACCTTCCCCTTACGACAGCTTCTCGTAAGTTGACTCCGCGGTTCATTGGTCCGTTCCGTGTCTCCCAGGTCGTCAATCCTGTCGCTGTGCGACTGCTTCTTCCGCGACATCTTCGTCGCGTCCATCCTGTCTTCCATGTCTCCTGTGTCAAGCCCTTTCTTCGCACCCCCGTTCGTCTCCCCCCCCCCCGTCCTTGTCGAGGGCGCACCTATTTACAAGGTACGTAGGATCATGGACATGCGTTCTCGGGGACGTGGTCACCAGTACTTAGTGGATTGGGAGGGTTACGGTCCTGAGGAGAGGAGTTGGGTTCCATCTCGGGACGTGCTGGACCGTTCGCTGATTGATGATTTCCTCCGTTGCCGCCAGGATTCCTCCTCGAGTGCGCCAGGAGGCGCTCGGTGAGTGGGGGGGTACTGTCATGTTTTGTCTTATATTGTCTTGTCATTATGCTTTCCCTTCTGTTCGTTTCCCCCTGCTGGTCTTATTAGGTTCGTTCCTTTTTCTATCCCTCTCTCTCCCCCTCCCTCTCTCTCCTCTCTCTATCGTTCCGTTCCTGCTCCCAGCTGTTCCTCATTCTCCTAACTCACTCATTTAGTCTTTTCACACCTGTCCCCTATTTTGTCCTCTGATTAGAGTCCCTATTTCTCCCCTTGTTTTCCGCTTCTGTCCTTGTCGGATCCTTGTATGATGTTCGCTGTGCTGTGTCCTTGTCTCGCCCTGTCGTGTCTTGTCTCCTTCAGATGCTGCGTGTGAGCAGGTGTCTGAGTCTGCTACGGTCGGTGCCTTCCCGCAGCAACCTGCAGTCAATGCTCGAGTCTCCAGTCTGTCCTCGTTACTACGAGTGGATTTAAGTTTTTTCCTGTTTTGTTTTCGTCTTGAGTTTTACTGGAATAAAGACTCTGTTTTCGCTAAGTCGCTTTTGGGTCCTCATTCACCTGCATAACAGGGAGAAATTTAAAACATTTGCTCTTATGGTGCACCATCACATAGCCTGTAAGGCCCCAGTTTTGTGTTTACATTCTCTTCCCAGCTGAAAAATACTCAGTCTGTGAGGCAGAGGGGGGTAAGCGCAAACTATTTATTATTCATGGACTTCAGTTATTCATTAGACAGACCTGAGCCTCCTCCTGTAATGGCTTGGGCAATCATGAATATTTACACCAGGTACTTTATATTTAAACATGACTTGGCTGGCCGTAAATGCCAGGTAAATAGCACTAGAATGGTACTAAAAGGTTCTGCCTTGTACTGAATCTTATTTTCAAGCTTGACCTTTTCCCATATGGAGCTGTCCTACATCTTGTTTTCCTGGGTGACAATCTATCCAGGTGACCAAAGAGCGAAAATGAGGAGAAGTCTAGAAGCATGACAGTAGCCATACATTAAACATTTAGACCTAGCACCAAAAGTCTACCAAGCATTGATATTTTTTGTCTAAACTGTAAAGGTCGCAAAAAGCCTGCAAAATTTTCTCTGGAAACTTCTAAGTGTAAAATGTAAACAGAGCTTACGTAATAGAGTAGCTCCCAACATCAAAGAAATGTTGAATGCTAATCTTTTTCCCTTGAGTCACTAAAACTTTTGCAACAACATCATTCTTATCCATTCAAACAGTTCCTGATGTTGAGACATGGTAATGTTCCCTAGAATGTCCTGACACTGCAGTTTGATATGCTGCTAGCTGCAGGCAGAGCAGCAAGGGGAGCAGACTTTACAAAGTAAAGAGGTAAATGCCGTTCATCATATTACAGCAGGGGGTGTTTCGCTGTGTCTCAGCGGCACTCTTCTGCCATGCACTCGCAGGGAGTAAACTTTCACTGCCGGCAGATGGGGATTTCAGTGTCTCAATAAGGGTTTCCAGTCGTAAACAACAATCTGTCTCGTTTCATCTCTCCACAGAGTTTAGCAGTCTAGCTGGTCTCTGGCTGGGGAATAAGGCCTGGCTGGGAACTATCATGACGACCAGCGATGCCGCTATGAGCAGGCGATGGACACATGATCAGGACACACAGGCCTCAAAATTAAATAATAGCAGACACAGGTCATCTGGAATTGTACATTAACCATATGGTTAAAGGATTAGAGTGTAAATAGGGTTAAATACAGATGGCTCATGAAAACCTTGTCTGTCTAAATATACTGTAATGTCAGCAAGTCTCATCAAAAAACATGAAAGCTTTTTAGTCACTCTTTTAATCATTCTAGCAACAATCCAGGGAGGGTGCGACAGACGAAAAGAGGAAGGATGTGCTCTCTGCTTGGTTAATTAGGTGTGATATGGCAGCCCAGAGTCTGTGGGGGGGGCTCACCCTTCAGCTGTGCATGACAGGGCAGAACAGTGGGGCGTGACCAGCTGACCCTCTGCAGGCCTGATGTACCACAGGACCCATCTGCTCAGCCTGCTGTCCTGCCCACTGTCCACACCACAGACCATAACCCTGTTTTTTACTTATTTTATTTCACCTTTATTTAAACCAGGTAGGCAAGTTGAGAACAAGTTCTCATTTACAATTGCGACCTGGCCAAGATAAAGCAAAGCAGTTCGACACATACAACAACACAGAGTTACACATGGAGTAAAACAAACATACAGTCAATAATACAGTAGAAAAATAAGTCTATATACAATGTGAGCAAATGAGGTGAGATAAGGGAGGTAAAGGCAACAAAAAAAGGCCATGGTGGAGAAGTAAATACAATATAACAAGTAAAACACTGGAATGGTAGATTTGCAGTAGAAGAATGTGCAAGGTAGAGATAGAAATAATGGGGTGCAAAGGAGCAAAATAAATAAATACAGTAGGGGGAGAGGTAGTTGTTTGGGCTAAATTATAGATGGGCTATGTACAGGTGCAGTAATATGTGAGCTGCTCTGACAGCTGATGCTTAAAGCTAGTGAGGGAGATAAGTGTTTCCAGTTTCAGAGATTTTTTGTAGTTCGTTCCAGTCATTGGCAGCAGAGAACTGGAAGGAGAGGCGGCCAAAGGAAGAATTGGTTTTGGGGGTGACCAGAGACCAGCACCTGCTGGTGCGCGTGCTACAGGTGGGTGCTGCCATGGTGACCAGCGAGCTGAGATAAGGGGGGACTTTACCTAGCAGGGTCTTGTAGATGACCTGGAGCCAGTGGGTTTGGCGACGAGTATGAAGCGAGGACCAGCCAACGAGAGCGTACAGGTCGCAGTGGTGGGTAGTATATGCGGCTTTGGTGACAAAACGGATGGCACTGTGATAGACTGCATCCAATTTATTGAGTAGGGTATTGGAGGCTATTTTGTAAATGACATCGCCGAAGTCGAGGATCGGTAGGATGGTCAGTTTTACAAGGGTATGTTTGGCAACATGAGTGAAGGATGCTTTGTTGCGAAATAGGAAGCCAATTCTAGATTTAACTTTGGATTGGAGATGTTTGATGTGAGTCTGGAAGGAAAGTTTACAGTCTAACCAGACACCTAGGTATTTGTAGTTGTCCTCATATTCTAAGTCAGAACCGTCCAGAGTAGTGATGTTGGACAGGCGGGCAGATGCAGGCAGCGATTGGTTGAAGAGCATGCATTTAGTTTTACTTGTATTTAAGAGCAATTGGAGGCCACGGAAGGAGAGTTGTAATGGCATTGAAGCTCGCCTGGAGGGTTGTTAACACAGTGTCCAAAGAAGGGCTAGAAGTATACAGAATGGTGTCGTCTGCGTAGAGGTGGATCAGAGACTCACCAGCAGCAAGAGTGACATCATTGATGTATACAGAGAAAAGAGTCGGTCCAAGAATTGAACCCTGTGGCACCCCCATAGAGACTGCCAGAGGCCCAACAAGCCAACAAGCTTTAATCCAGAGAAACAAACAAAAAACACAACTTTCACTCGAAACTGGAGACTCGATCTTGAACATCAGGTGCCTGAAAAACAGCTTGACACACTGAACTCTATCAGAGAAGTAGTTGGTGAACCAGGCGAGGCAATCATTTGAGAAACCAAGGCTCGTCTGCCGATGAGGATGTGGTGATTGACAGAGTCGAAAGCCTTGGCCAGATCAATGAATACAGCTGCACAGTATTGTTTCTTATCGATGGCGGTTAAGATATCGTTTAGGACCTTGAGCATTGGCTGAGGTGCACCCATGACCAGCTCTGAAACCAGATTGCATAGCGGAGGAGGTACAGTGGGATTCAAAATGGTCGGTAATCTGTTTGTTGACTTGGCTTTCGAAGACCTTAGAAAGGCAGGGTAGGATAGATATAGGTCTGTAGCAGTTTGGGTCTAGAGTGTCTCCCCCTTTGAAGAGGGGGATGACCGCAGCTGCTTTCCAATCTTTGGGAATCTCAGACGACACAAAAAAGAGGTTGAACAGGCTAGTAATAGGGGTGGTAACAATTTTGGCAGATAATTATAGAAAGAAAGGGTCCAGATTGTCTAGCCCAGCTGATTTGTAGGGGTCCAGATGTTGCAAATCCAGCTGAATGGATTTGGGAGAAGGAGAAATGGGGAAGGCTTGAGCGAGTTGCTGGGGGGGTGCAGTGCTGTTGACCGGGGTAGGGGTAGCCAGGTGGAAAGCATGGCCAGCCGTAGAAAAATGCTTATTGAAATTCTCAATTATAGTGGATTTATCGGTGGTGACAGTGTTTTCTATCCTCAGTGCAGTGGGCAGCTGGGAAGATGTATTTTTATTCTCCATGGACTTTACAGTTTCCCAAAACTTTTTTGAGTTTGTGTTGCAGGAAGCAAATTTCTGTTTGAAAAAGCTAGCCTTGGCTTTTCTAACTGCCTGTGTATATTGGTTTCTAGCTTCCCTGAAAAGTTGCATTTCACAGGGGCTGTTCGACGCTAATGCAGAACACCATAGGATCTTTTTCTGTTGGTTAAGGTTCTAAATTTCTTGAATGGGGCATGGTTATTTAAGATGGTGAGGAAGGTTTTTTTTTTAACAGGCATCCTCTACTGATGGGATGAGATCAATATCCTTCCAGGATACCCCGGCCAGGTCGATTAGAAAGGCCTGCTCGCTGAAGTGTTTAGGGTTTACCTATGAGGGTTACCGTGTTTACGGCTTTGGGGTGGTACCTGGTAGGTTCATTGATCATTTGTATGAGATTGAGGGCATCAAGCTTAGATCGTAGGCTGGCTGGGGTGTTAAGCATGTTCCAGTTTAGGTCGCCTAGCAGCACGAGCTCTGAAGATAGATGGGGGGACAATCAGTTCACATATGGTGTCCAGAGCACAGCTGGGGGCAGAGGGTGGTCTATAGCAGGCGGCAACGGGGAGAGACTTGTTTTTAGAGAGGTGGATTTTTAAAAGTAGAAGTTCAAATTGTTTGGGTACAGACCTGGATAGTAGGACAAAACTCTGCAGGCTCTCTCTACAGTAGATTGCAACACCGCCCCCTTTGACCGTTCTATCTTGTCTGAAAATGTTGTTGTTAGGAATGAAGATTTCAGAATTTTTGGTGGTCTTCCTAAGCCATGATTCAGACACAGCTAGGACATCCGGGTTGACAGAGTGTGCTAAAGCAGTGAATAGAACAAACTTAGGGAGGAGGCTTCTAATGTTAACATGAATGAAACCAAGGCTTTTACGGTTACAGAAGTCATCAAAAGAGAGCGCTACACACAGAGCCACCACTATGGTCAGCCCTCCACCCTCCTCCACCCACATCCCCAACCACACAGACCCACAGCTATGGTGGGTTGCAGATATATGGTAATAACAGGCTACTAACACCCTCAATATCTCAAATTCCCTCCAAATCATGACCGGGATGCTGACCATTTCATTACCAGTAGGTTAACTACTTCATGTGCTTAAAAATGAGAGGGGCTCAATATCAGTTTCATCAGGTCTTATCATGTCACAGTCAAAACGTGTGTTGAAAAGAAGATAGTTTCGGTCAAAAGTGTCAGGGAGTTTGCAGGGGAGCGTGTGCTGGTTGCTTTTGTGTGTTTTTAAAGGAGATTGTGCCTCACCTCGACGCCATGGCCCCTCTATTCTTCTGTCTGTCTGCCTGTCTGCCTGTCTGTCTGTCTGTCTGGGGGTCGATGGGGATGAGCTATCTGTGTGCTGATCGATTGCAAATGAGAGCCATTCAGAGAAATGAGCTGTCTGTCCACGGAGTGAGAGAGAGAGCGAGAGAGAGAGAGGGAGGGAGAGAGAGAGAGAGAGAGAGAGAGAGAGAGAGAGAGAGAGAGAGAGAGAGAGAGAGAGAGAGAGAGAGAGAGAGAGAGAGAGAGAGAGAGAGAGAGAGAGAGGGGGAGAGAGGGAAGGAAGGAAAATCAATGTGCTGTTCTCTCAATATATGTCACAGCCAGACCAATTCTAAGCTGCAGAATGGAAGGTTGTGTGCATTTGCAAATATGATTCTCAGATAGCAGGTGGCAGGTAGCCAAGTGGTTAGAGCGTTGGACTAGTAACCGAAAGGTTGCTGGTTTGAATACCCGAGCTGACAAGGTGAATAATCTGTCAATATGGTTCAAATCCATACTTTATCACATCCAGCTGTGATTGGAAGTCCCATAGTGTGGTGCACAATTGGCTGAGCAACAACTGGATTTGGCCGGGGTAGGCTGTCATTGTAAATAATAAATTTGTTCTTAACTGACTTGCCTAGTTAAATGAAGGTTAAGTAAAAAATAAAATAAAAAGTCTGACCCTGTAAAACAACACATTTCACTGTTGTTATTTTGTTGTTCTTATTTTTTAAGATGCCAATTTGGTCAGGATGTGACTCTACGTAAAACACAAGAGTTGTGAATTCTGGAAATTAAGTAAGCTAATGAAAAAATAAATTATCACAATTTGTTTGTGCCTGGTTGTTCGAAGATACTATCTTTACTTTTACACTAACCCATAAATGGTGTGCAATTATTGTAACCATAAGAACAATTGGAGCATGGAGATGTCCTCATAGCAAATTGGGAAGGGGGGGGACCTCGTATAACCATGGCAACAGGAACAGGATCAATCATCTTAAATATGCCTAGCTATCTATGGCTCTGTCTGAGCTAACTAACCCTTGATATATTTGACTTTGATGCCGTGTAAAATGAGTGAGAATACACTATTTCACCATCTATTTGGCCAACAAGACTGACCCTCTCAAAATGTTCAAGGCAAGAGGGTTGCTAACTTGACATCTCTACTAATGTTGTGTAACATTTTCCCCCTTGCTTTTTGAAGTTATACAGATTGGAAAGTGTATGAAATGATGAGCTTTAATTTTATTTTAAATATTAGTTTTTTTGGTCAAATAACATCATTTTGAATTCCTAGTCCCGCTTGGTTCTCCATGTTCACAAGCGCACCGCAATTGAAGGCAGGACTGACCAAACAAACAGTTTTGTAGGCCTACAGCTAATTTCTTCGCCAACATTTCTTCTGAATGTAGATCATATAAGAACAAGAGCTTGTAATTCAGTAATCTTATGTGCAATTTAAATACGGCCATATTTAGCATGCACTCTTTGGGGAGAGTTGCTGCGTTCAAAATAATTGGGAATTCAGAACTGGGAAATTGGAAATCCCCAGACTTCAGTGCTTGTAAAAGAACTGCGAAGTCGGAAAAAAATGAGCTCCTACTGGGAAAAATTTATCTGAATAGTCATCCAACTCGGAATTCCAAATCTTTCTAGAGCTCCGTTTTTCCGACGTGAATATCACTGAAGTCATGATTTAACCTCGTATTATTCGAGTCCACAGTTGTTCTGAACGCCGCAAATGTAGTGTAAACTTGAGCATGCTGTCAGTGGTTGTTACATAACGGAAACTTTGGCCAGGGGGCTGAACTGGAGTAACATAACACGGGTCAAATGAGGAGTCGCGGTGCCCCGTGAATACAGGCTACATCAGACTCAAGACATGTCTTCCCAAGACTACGACTGCATAGTGATAGGAGCCGGGGTTCAGGGCTCTTTCACTGCCTATAACCTTGCGAAAAATAACAAGAAAACACTTCTACTCGAACAGGTTTGTAATTTATAAAGCGATTTGGCAACAGTTACAACCAACAACATCATTTATATGGTGTCAACTCCAATGCAACGACTTGTTGGTAGTCTACATTTGAGTAATTTAAGCAGACGTTTTTATCCAAAGTGATTTACAGTAGTGAGTACATACATTGTCGTGATGGTGACTCGTGGGAATCAATATGTCTACCAACTGAGCCTACACCGCATAATTGCACGATCGATTATTTATTTAGAAGTGATAACGTTTTTCTTTGTATTTTCATATTTGGACTGGCCTAGGTATAGTTTCAGTATGTTTCAAACTTCCATGCGGCAATTTCGAAATGTTATGTCTAAGCAGTTTTTCTCTTGTTATGGCAATCACTGACACGTCACTAAATCAGACCATGTCAGCTAACATTTTTTAGATTGGTAAATTAGTCTAGTCAGCTTTCTAAACTTGTAGTATTTTTATTTATTTTTACCTTTATTTAACTAGGCAAGTCAGTTCAGAACAAATTCTTATTTACAATGAAGGCCTACTGGGGAACAGTTGGTTAACTGCCTTGTTCAGGGGCAGAACGACAGATTTGAACTTTATCAGCTCCAGGATTCGATCCAGCAACCGTCAATGCTCTAACTACTAGGCTACCTGCCACCCCTTAGTAATATAGTAATCATGTTAGAATTACTGACAGCCCCCCTGGCTGTCAGTGATTCCCCTGACCTCCAGGGGGCCCGCATTGATTTTCTTAGTCACTCACTCAGAAATCATATGAACATGGCAAAATGTGTAGAATTGCAGAAAATTTGCTGTGAAACTGCAAAAGTTTCTCTCCACCCCATGGCAAAATGTGTAGAATTGCATGATTTATAAAACTGCTAAATCTTCTCTCCACCCCATGGTATAATGTGTAAAATTGTGCAAACTTGCTTTAAAACAGCAACGTTTTCTTTTTGCTCCATGACAAAGTTTGGCTTAGGGCCCCAAAAGGCTAGGGAAAAAGGTCCTGTGAATATGACAATGGCAACTCCAACTCTGTTTCTGAATGCCTTGTTCCTCAGTTTGTCCTGCCACACTCTCGTGGCAGCTCTCATGGCCAGACACGCATCATCCGCAAGGCCTATGATGAGGACTACTACACCCACATGATGGAGGAGTGCTATCAGCTCTGGTCTCAGCTGGAGAAAGAGGCCAACGTCAAGCTGTACAGGTGAGGACCTTAAGAAAAAGTACACGGTCTGTCTCAATAGGGGGAAGCAGCGTTAGAAGAACATTGTGAAAGCTTTATACCAGAACACTGAGATTTGTCACATTCAATCTGTTTCACCAGTGTTCAAGCAGCAACTCAATCTGTGTGAGCTATAGATGGATGACTTTCTCATTACCTCGCACGTCACCGAATCACCCCAGACAGCTCCCTGCCTGCCTTTGAATGTGGAACAAGGATTTTTCATCTCAACAAACCCCAATTCTCATTCCCAGAGCGAGGAGGGTTTGTTCTTGTAAATACTACAGCAGAATCAAAGTTAGAGCCAGACAGTCAGAGCCTTCAACCTCTGCCTCCCCACCTAAAGCTTCCCTGAACCATTGTCTTAGTTTGAAACCCATTTTGGTTGTCAGTATCAGTCAGCTGCATAACAAATTTGTCATTATACTGTTAGATGACTGATGGATCAATCACCAGTCGTCTACCGCACCAATGTTATGTTCCCAAGGCAAGCACACAATAGCTATAGATCTCCCTCCCTCGGAGCAGCCATCCACGGCAGATGACTGATCGGTCCCCACACTAAGGCCACCTGTGCCCTTGGGCTGGCTAAAACTACAGCACAATGAGAAATGTTGAAGCTATGGCTGCGTGAATCTTTCTGAGCAATTTGTATTTGTATTTCTCAGCCCTGAGGATAGACTTTGAGATGGGTTGGACGATAACCAAATGCCCTTTGACCACAGGCCATTCTGCATAGTGGCCACACATACATTGCAACCAGCAAACCAGTCTCACTCAGTCATCACACAGCGTGACATGGGTGGCATGGAAGCATGCATCATGTTTAGGACCTTACATGCACTCACGCTTCGCTCTCTCCTTCATTCTCACACACATGTGGACACACACACAGTCACACACACAGTCACACACACTCCTAAAATTCTCTGATGAACGGGTAAGGCCGTTAGCAGGTGCTGGCTGATGCATCATGTGGGTTGACAGATGTTGGAGCAGCCTTTAGAAAGCACTGTTCTCATAGGGCAGGCCAGCCATCCATCAACCAGACTGCTGCATTAGGGCCCCCTGTTTTTCATAACCTTTCACTCTGAGATCTTATAACTTACCACAGGCTAGGATTTTACAACATTAAATATGCTCAGTGTACTCAGTTTTACAAACTGTTGTTTCATCAGATTGCCTTCCTTAGATTAGATTGTAAGAGGCCATCTGTGATTTACAGTATACTTACAGGTAAGCTGTTGATTGATTGTGTGGTTCAAACCACTTGCAAATGTGACGACTGGGTTTTCACCAGGGTCTTCTATGTATCACACACAGAAGGTTGGTTGGCACCTGAATTGGGGAGGACGGTAATGGCTGGAGCAGAATTGTTAGAATGGTTTCAAATGCCATTCTATTCGCTCCGTTCCAGCCATTATTATGAGCCATCCTCCCCTTAGCAGCCTCCGGTGGTATCACAAGACTGTGTTAGTCTGCTGAGCTAAAACCCTTAGCTCGGGGGGCCAACACATGTCTTCAGGTCTCAGACATGGTTATTCATCATGTGAGCATGGTTCTCTGAACCCCAATGATTTTAGTTTAGCGATCAATTCCGTATCACGGAAGATCCACATTATAGTGCAATTATAATTTAAAGGTAATTTCCAGTTGAGCCAAGTATACCGTGAATTCAGTCTCCGGAAACGCGGAAACTTGATTCTACATTTTAATTGTGCTATTGTGCGGCTCTTCTGTGATACGGATTGAATCTAGGCCTTAGTTTATCTTAGTTTATTTATTTCCACAAATGAAAACAGGACATTCACTACATGATGATTAGGACCTCCTCTCCCAGACGTACAGGTCTGCTAGTGATGGGTCCAGAGCAGGGGGACTACCAGGTGTTCAAGTCCACCCTGGAGAGGAACAAGGTTCCCATAGTGATCCTGCCGAGGGAGGAGTTCAGCCAACACATCCCCCATGTTAACCTTTCCCAGGGAAACGCAGCCCTGGTGGACACCACTGCCGGAGTGCTGTACGCTGACCGCACACTCAAAACTGTACAGGTAAGATGCTGTACACTGACCACACACTCAAAACTGTACAGGTAAGATGCTGTACAGTGACTACACACTCAAAACTGTACAGGTAAGATGCTGTACGCTGACCACACACTCAAAACTGTACAGGTAAGATGCTGTACGCTGACCACACACTCAAAACTGTACAGGTCAGATGCTGTACACTGACCACACACTCAAAACTGTACAGGTAAGATGCTGTACGCTGACCACACACTCAAAACTGTACAGGTAAGATGCTGTACGCTGACCGCACACTCAAAACTGTACAGGTAAGATGCTGTACGCTGACCGCACACTCAAAACTGTACAGGTAAGATGCTGTACGCTGACCGCACACTCAAAACTGTAAAGGTAAGCTGCTGTACACTGACCGCACACTCAAAACTGTACGGGTAAAATGCTGTACACTGACCGCACACTCAAAACTGTACAGGTAAGATGCTGTACGCTGACCATACACTCAAAACTGTACAGGTAAGATGCTGTACACTGACCACACACTCAAAACTGTACAGGTAAGATGCTGTACGCTGACCGCACACTCAAAACTGTACAGGTAAGATGCTGTACGCTGACCGCACACTCAAAACTGTACAGGTAAGATGCTGTACGCTGACCGCACACTCAAAACTGTACGGGTAAGATGCTGTACACTGACCGCACACTCAAAACTGTACAGGTAAGATGCTGTACGCTGACCGCACACTCAAAACTGTACAGGTAAGATGCTGTACGCTGACCGCACACTCAAAACTGTACAGGTAAGATGCTGTACACTGACCACACACTCAAAACTGTACGGGTAAGATGATGTACACTGACTGCACACTCAAAACTGTACAGGTAAGATGATGTACACTGACTGCACACTCAAAACTGTACGGGTAAGATGATGTACACTGACTGCACACTCAAAACTGTACGGGTAAGATGATGTACACTGACCACACACTCAACTGTACGGGTAAGATGCTGTAAGCTGACCGCACACACAAAACTGTACAGGTAAAAGTGGCAAACAGTTTGGTATGTATTGCTTACAAATCTGTAAAAGGCATTCTGCATTATGTTTGCATCCTAGAGGAGGTCATTATTACCAGATGCAGTTCATTGATTGGCCTGGATTGGATTGTACCTTTAACCCACATTGTCTCAGTGCCTCTTCTAGGGTGTGATAAGACCTCCATAAAGTACTGCTCTCCCTTTCCTTTAGTGCTGCCCTGTTTGTCCTTTACATTACCCCAATGAGTGTCTGACTCTGTAATGATCATTCATTAGTGTTTATCAGCAGCTAGGTAATTGTGTTTTGACCACTAATTAGGAAATACATGATGGCTTGTACACACAATTTGGGAATACTGTATTGGCGTCAGGGAGACAGATAGACCAAGAAAATATGAACTGAACAATGACAAATAGCTCTCATACCACATTTAATTCATATGCCTCGGTACACATACTACAATCACAAAATGAGTATTTATTTTACAACGACAACTACCGACATAGGAACTTTTTATAGCATTGAATTGAGTTTATTCAGACATTGGCAGGGAGAAACAAAGCATGGGAGAGGAACAGCCTGAAAACACCAACTGAAATGCTTCATTATTTTACTGCTACCTCGGAACAATTATCCTGTCTTGTATTGATTGAACAGATTTTTCCTCTCTGTTGTTCAGATCAAGCATAAAGCATACATTACAACTTGTCTATAGTCGTGATAATAGATGTTTCTACAGCCGCCAAGATTACCACCATGTATTCTCATTCTGTCTGTCTAGTTTCATAACCTCCTATCAACATTCTGTCTCACAATCTGCCAGCGTCGATCGTGATTCATTGATGTTTTGTGAAGGGGTGGGGTGTCTGTGTCTTTGAGAGTTTGCACATGTGCATAACCATGAGTGTTTTTCCACGAAACGGGCAGTGGTGATTTTAGCATGTAAATCTTGGTGGGGCAAACTCAATGTTTTTTTGTTGTTGATGCATGCCAGCAAAGCCACTACGCAACACATAAATCGCACTATAACGGTGAAAAACGGTACCCACAAACTGTTAGGGCCTACATAAAGCTGTCCCAACAGCAGAGTTTTCTTTTCAGCACCATGGAGTGAATCCTTACCACCACTACACCTGGCTATCAGTGGGGCCTTGTCTGGCAGCGAAATAGTTCATTCAGAAATATTTAGTGCTTTTTTTTAAACATAGCTGATATGGCTGACTTGCTTAAACAAATGTGGTTACTACAGACCATTGAGATGTGGAAACTATGGCATAAGGGAACAATGAGCGCACAAGAGGCAATAAAATCATTTCGATGAAGACATTAGTGAGCTAGCTAGGACAGACGTAGTCAATATAACTGTTCAGCAATTTCAAAATGTACAGCGACAGAATTCATAACATGGGTCGTTCTTACAATATTAACCCTGTACACCAAGTCAAAACCATAGGATAAATAAGGGGGCATATAAGCAGACAATGAAAGCTCTTACAATATTCGATGATTACATTTTTCTAAAACAGGCTATAGGATACATGTGCACCACCAAGTTATGAGGGGGAAAGGGACCAAATTATTAGGGTTCGGCACATGGGCTACTTATTACAGCTTATTACAACTTACCAGCTACTACTACTTGGTGATTCCAAACTTCTTCCATGTAAGAATGATAATATATAATAATAATAATATAATAATATATGCCATTTAGCAGACGCTTTTATCCAAAGCGACTTACAGTCATGTGTGCATACATTCTACGTATGGGTGGTCCCGGGAATCGAACCCACTACCCTGGCGTTACAAGCGCCATGCTCTACCAACTGAGCTACAGAATGATGGAGGCCTCTGTGATTTTGGGGACCTTTAATGCTACAGACATTTTTGGTATCTTCCCCAGATCTGTGCCTCGACACAATCCTGACTTGGAGCTCTATAGACAATTCATCACAATCAGCAGATAGGTTGTATCTCTCAGGCTCACATAGGCATCCGGGTCTCTTACCTGCACTCTAATCTACTAGATAATAAGACTGCTTTATTACGGTTTCAGCTGCCCTGCCCCTTGGTTGTCTGTCTTATACCTGCATAGACATCCACATTCCACTGTTAAACTTGAATTAACCCTCAACGGAGGAGAAGTTCACCTCAGGATTTGTTGTGACTGGGATGCTTATATGGACTGTAAACTTCACTTGCATTGTGTTAGGTTTATTTACATGTTACCTGCTTGATACTATTCCACTTCAGTTACTAAGGTTCCTCTGTGTCAGTTTGTTCTCATTCATTTTGAACACACCTTACACTAACTGGAACCGTTCTCCATCTCCATCACCAGGGACAGTTCCAGAAACTGGGGGGCGTGATCAAGGACGGACAGAAGGTGATTGACATCACACCGGGCTCTGTGGTAACCGTGACGACAGTCAGTGGGGTGTACAGAGCTAAACGCTTGGTGATCACAGCTGGACCCTGGGCCAACACCCTGCTGTCCCACACAGGCCTTCAGCTACCACTGCAGGTAGGCTACTCACTGTAGAACCAGCCAACTCACTACCTCTAACATGAGCTCACACTCCAAAGCACTCCAGTGGAATCCAGTCCACTACTGTCACACCAGGCATACTATGATATGCTCCATATCTTTGATATTGTCAAAGCGCAGTGTCATAAATGTTATACACTCAAACACAAATAGACAATACGGCAGTTGCAATTGAGCTTTATGGGGCATGTATTTGACAACACAAGATTTAAGAAAGGATTTAAAGCATAAAGGATTTAAAGCTCTATTCCAAAGTTCAGCACGCAACCATAAAACCCATACCCCATCACATCATTAATGTTAGTAGATAAGGGCAACATTTTGTCCAACCCCAGGTCAAAAAACAAGTCCAATCTCCCCCAATATAGGCCTCCCTCCCCCAGACTATAAGCAGGGAGTGATGACCCGTCATAGCTCTGGTTGGTTCAAGGCAAACCAAGAGGGAGAGTCTGCAGCCCAGTGCTGGCGGAACACTCGGTCTGCTATGAGGAATAAACTAAACAAACCCATTCATAGACTATCTTTTACACAGGGCGGTAGGGAGGGAGCCAGCCAAGCAATCTCACAATATATCACCCACCCAAAAGAAAAGGTGATGAAAAAATACTGGGCGTTATTTAAGTTGAGAATTGGAGTTTGTATTGGAATTGCATTATTCAGGATAGCGAGAGGGGCCCGTGGAAGCCATGCCTGAGTGAGCACATAGAGAAAGTATGAGGTATGAGCTTGCCTTAAATACTGCTCTCTCTCTCTCTTTCTCTCTCTCCACCTACTGAATTTTGATGGTCCCCAGAATGAGACGGCTGCCTGTTAGTTTATTAAACTAAAGCTAGTGAACATTGTGTCCTTATTACCACGTACTGGGAAGATGTGATTTGTCTGAGTGTGTATGCATTTCATTAAATCCCCATTCTCACTGCCGCTACACCACCGCTACCTTTGTAATTGCAGTTGGATTCGATACAACGATGGTAATGGGTAACATAAAATCAAATCTTATTTGTCACAAGCGCCAAATACAGACCTTTACAGTGAAATAAGAAATAAAAGTGGAGGAATTCAAATAGTCTGGGTAGCTATTTGATTAGATGTTATGGCTTGGGGGTAGAAGCTGTTTAGAAGCCTCTTGGACCTAGACTTGGTGCTCCGGTACCTCTTGCCATGCGGTAGCAGAGAGAACAGTCTATGACTAGGGTGGCTGGAGTCTCTGAGTCTTTTTTTGTCTTTGAGGGAGGTAGGAGGGGGAGGGGAACATTTTCCCAAGTGCAAGGATCTTCTTTAATCAAATCCCTAATTAAACTAAGAATCATTTTACGGAGGCCTATACCTGGGCCCTGGGTCCTTGCACTGTGCTGATGACTGTCTATCTGTCTGTTGCTTCCCTGATTAATTAGGTGATAAAGATTAACGTGTGCTACTGGAGTGAGAAGATCCCTGGCTCCTACAATGTCCAGCACCGCTTCCCCTGCTTCATCCAGCTGGAATCAGAGGAGGCAAAGCATCACATCTACGGCCTCCCATCCAATGAATACCCAGGCCTGATGAAGGTTTGGGCTTTTAAATACCATAATGTTCCACGCAAGATTCAGTGATGCATTTGCTTTGTTCTCAAGCAAGGTTACTAACCACACACGCATAGTCCACCAAACCACCTTTATTACACTGTTTCCTAGTCTTATTATGTTGAATTTAAATAGAAATACATTCAACTTTTGCTGAGCTCAGAAGTAGGGCAGCAACACTGTCAGCCCCCAAAGTTCTCCAACACTTCCGGATACATAATCACAGGGGAATCTTGTCTGTGTTGCGCTTCCATTTTCTATTCCATCTCTATTTTGAGCATGATGGCAAGCCAGCAGGAGTTGGGAGAGTAATAGCAGCACATGCATGCAAAGGAGAGGGACAGATGGCTGTGCCACATCACATTATTCACTCTGTGGTGTAGTCAACAGTGCTTTGTAACCCATGCACTGTAGATAGAATGCTAATGCTCGGTCAGGCTAAACCATTTTTATTTACCTATCAAAAGAAAATGCTGCCACACTTTTGATTACCTTTCAAATCAAAATGTGGACACTTCATAGAACATTGCATTTACATGACATAGGCCTTATACTGTTCTACTTAGGGTCGATGTTCCTGGTAAGGGCACTCCGACTCTAATTACGTTCAATACAGTTAGTTTGCATAAAGGTCAGTTGATGAGGTTTTTCTTCTCTTTTTGAAGATTTGCTACCACACGGGCCCTGAGACGGACCCTGATGAGAGGGACAGACAGACGGACAGGGGGGACATAGACATCTTACAGCGTTACATCACCCGCTGCTTCCCTGGCCTGGTGCCCATCCCTGCTGTGGTGGAGAGCTGCATGTACACAGTGAGTATTACCCGTTTCAGAGCTGCATGGGGCTCCCGAGTGGTGCAGTGGTCTAAGGCACTGCATCTCAGTGCTAGAGGTGTTACTACAGACCCTGGTTTGATTCCAGGCTGAATCACAACCAGCTGTGATTGGGAGTCCCATAGGGTGGTGCACAATTGGCCCAGTGTCGTCTGGTTTAACCGGGGTAGGTGGTCATTGTAAATAATAATTTGTTCTTAACTGACTTGCCTAGTTACATAAAGGTTCAATTAAAAAAATATGTACACAATGTTAACATCTCTGCTGCTTTACTGTATCCCAGTAATGGCCATAATACAGTAATGGCCCACAATAGCAATTTACTCTGAACAATTAGAATACCATAATCTTTTCAGTTGGGCTTCATTGTTTATAATCTAAAAATCTTTGATCTTCCTACCAAGGCAAGGTACAGAATAGAAATGGGATGAGGGTGGTTCTGGAGTTGAAAATGCAGAGCGAGAACCATTGCGCTGTTTGCCATACCAATCACATCACATGCTCCACGGCTGCATTACCTTTGGGATTCAAACACTAATGGAAAACATCACAGACACTGAATATGATTGGAAACCACATGTCATTCCTGCCCCTTAGTCAGAGTAGCCTACTGCATGGAGAATGGGACACAGTAGGGGAGAGTGGGGTAAGTTGAGCCATTTTTACATTCAGGATCACTCCGTCAACATATATTTCAGGATGTTCTATATCCCAGGAAATAATCAGAATTCATGTAAACATTACAGTTTTGAAAACATAGCTTGTCCGGGGTAAGTTGAGCTGCCTACAAATTTCTGAACTCAATAAAATATTACCACTACCATTTAAAACCATGTCTACCTTTTTCCCCCAAACACAATCACTTGTTTGTCTTTTAACCATTTTAAGCATATTTTAACACAGACTTAACATCTAACAAACACTTTGTACTTTTTAAAACACTTTTAACATAGGCCAGGCCCTGTAGTTACCTCATATCCCAGCGATAAGGTCTTGCATTATGCCAGGGAAGAAAACAATTTGTTTAACTTGCCATTGGCTCAACAATTGCCCCAAGGCAAACGTTTTGACTATATTATCCCACATAGCTACAAGGATGCACTATCTTGCTAGGTTTAGGACCTCATATTGAAGCTTATAGAGACCCCAACTGATGTATAGAACCATCTTTATTATCTACTTTCGTTTAGATACAAGAATGAACCTTCTAACAATACATACATCTTTATTTTGTATTTTCCCCCCCAATTTCGTGGTATCCAATTGGTAGTAGTTACAGTTTTGTCTCATCGCTGCATCTCCCGTACGGACTCGGGAGAGGCGAAGGTCGAGAGCCATGCGTCCTCCGAAACACAACCCAACTAAGCAGCACTGCTTCTTGACACAATCCCCACTTAACCCGGAAGCCAGCAGCACCAATGTGTTGGAGGAAACGCCGTACACCTGGCGGCCGTGTCAGCGTGCACTGTGCCCGGCCCGACACAGGAGTCGCTAGTGCGCGATGAGACAAGGATATCCCTGTATATAAAATCGAGCACACTGACATGCAATCTCCATAGACAAACATTGACAGTAAAATTGCTTTACTGAAGAGCTCAGCAACTTTCAACATGGCACCGTCATAGGATGCCACCTTTCCAACAAGTCAGTTCATCACATTTCTGCCCTGCTAGAGCTCCCCCGTTCAACTGCTGTTATTGTGAAGTGGAAATGTCTAGGAGCAAAAACGGCTCAGGCGCGAAGTGGTAGGCCACACAAGCTCAGAGAATGAATGGGACCGCCGAGTACTGAAGCGCGTAGCACATAAAAACCATCTGTCCTCAGTTGCAACACTCACTATTGAGTTTCAAACTGCCTCTGGAAGCAACGTCAGCACAAGAACTGTTTGTCGGGAGCCGCACATAAGATCACCATGCGCAATGCCAAGCATCAGCTGGAGTGGTGTAAGGCTCATCGCCATTGGACTCTGGAGCAATGGAAACGTGTTGTCTAGAGTGACGAATCACGCTTCACCATCTGGCAGTCCGACGGACGAATATGGATTTGGCTGTAAAGTTTGGTGGAGGAGGAATAATGGTCTGGGGCTGTTTTTCATGTTTCGTGCTAGGCTCCTTAGTGCCTGCGAAGGGTAATCTTAACTCTACAGCATACAATGACATTCTAGACGATTTTGTGCTTCCAACTTTATGACAACAGTTTGGGGAATGCCCTTTCTTTTTCAGCATGACAAATCCCCCTTGTACAAAGTGAGGCCCATACAAAAATGGCTTGACAAGATTGGTGTGGAAAAACTTGACTGGCCTGAACAGAGCTCTGACCTCAACCCCATCGAACACCTTTGGGATGAATTGGAAAGCCCAAGTGGAATGTCCAACATCAGTGCCAGACCTCACTAATGCTCTTGTGGAAGCAAGTCCCGCAGCAATATTCAAACATCTAGTGGAAAGCCTTCCCAGAAGAGTGGAGGCTGTTAGAGCAGCGAAGGGGGGACCCTCTCTATATTAATGGAATGAGATGTTCGATGAGCAGGTGTCAAGATAATTTTGGTCATGTTTTGTAACTTGCTTCCCACTTTTTCCATGTGGTTTCTTCCTTCACAGACTACATGAAATTATATTTGGTCAAATGATACATTTTGTGTATGGTTTCCTAGAAACCAGGGTGGCTCAATTTACCCCTTTGGTTCAAATCACCCCACTGTCCACTACTGGATATCATCTCCAATCCCCAAACAGATGGTAGTCGGGGTCCAAAATGGACAGGATTTATTCTTCTCAGATGAGTTTCTTGAACCAAGCTGCTAGTTCCCTCAGTTGTTTTCTCTCTCTTTCCCTCCCATTCTCTCTCGCTCCCTCCATCAATATCTTATTGACACATTTTCCCCTGAATTGCCTCCCCATCTCTTGTTCTCTCTCTCAATTCACCATATCTTTCTGTTGCAGGTCACGCCAGACGACCATTTTGTCCTGGACCACCATCCCACTCATAGTAACATCGTCATCGGAGCAGGCTTTTCAGGTGTGTACCTGTTGAACATGAGTATTGTCCTCTGTGGCCCAAAAAGCCTTTGTGGCCAAACATAACATGTCGCACAGCCCCACATCATACCCCAACATGACAGCATCCATAGTGTCACTCACAACATACAGTAAAATAGTGGATGTGTGTGGATGAGCACAAGCCCAAAGAGTTTGGCTTTAAAATGTGTTTTTTTTCACCACTGAGACCCGGCACACACTCAAGTCCAGAGTGGTGCTGAACATCACAGAGCCCTCTGTATCTACTTCAGATCTATGTACTGTAGCTGTATCTTAGAGTGAGATCTTACACAGGGAAAAGTCAGGCAACTTTTAATTAGACAGTCTTTCAAGCCGGCTGTGAAGGGTGAAAAGTTGAGCTATGAGTCCAGACCCGTTTTTATTCCCTAATTAGATGCTCTCAGGGCCCAGGGGCCCTCTTTGTCTGCTCTCACTCTCTCTCTGTCTCTCTCTGTCTGTGTGGTGCGGGTGAGGCAGTGTGGGGGGCTTCTCCTCCCTGGCCCAAAGGGCCAACGGCTGGGGTCTCCTGGCTCCTGTTCCATCTGCTCTGATAGCCGCCTCCTACAGTAATTATATGTATAATTCATTTTCACTTGTAATAGCTTTTAAAGGACCTGGCTGGCACACAGTGCAGTTGGCTGGTGAGAGAGAGAGAGCTGCAGGGATAACAAGGAGGATTAACTCCAAGGGTTAGAGAAAGCCATTTGACGAGCTACATAATCAATACAAGGGAAAGTATGAATTGAAGAAGTGTTTTGCTTCTGAACCCATTGGTCCCTTGGTGGTGGAATCTGAGGTGTATGACATTTTGATTTTCAAGTCCCTTTTCTATGGAAAATTAACCATAATAGGATGACTGTTCATCACGGTCTATTAACCTGTTCTGCTTGCATTTACCATATTATCAGTGTTTTAACCATGTGCTCTAGTAAAGACTGTGCATCACTATGCTGTGTTCAATCAGTGCACAGGGCTAATCACAATGCTACAAAAAACTTGCAGCTCCTCTTTCTCCTCTCCTCTGTTTGAGTTATCAAACGCCATGGGAACAAGTGCTTTAAAGTAAGTCCTGGGGGTTGCCATGGTTACAAAGGCACCCAGCTGGTTTGGGCCTGCCATTGAGAGCCCATCGCCTCTTCCTACAAAAAACGCATGCAGCGAACTGCCAGAGTGACCTACAGTTCGTTCGCTATAGCCCCGGATGTAAATTGCTGAAGCTTTTATGACTTCAAAGCCCGTCTGGATCCATGGGAGCTCTGAGAAGTTTATCAGGCAGAGACAAAACTCACGCAAGGCATTCTTAAGCCTGGTAGACATTCAGAGTTTTCCTTCCCCTCAGACCCATAGCAACAAGAATCCACCTCTGCTGAGTACAGCGTCAGTTTCCTCATCTCACCCCTAGGCTGACAGCTCACGGCAGGCTCATCGCTGAAAGGAGGGACACATCTCCTTAATGTATCTCTGGCTTGAGCCCACTTAAATGAATAGAAGCCCTGTGACGGTCAGAGCAAGAAGCTCCTGTCCTCTTTGATGTGCTCTGTCATGCAGGGCTCAAACAGGCTGCCTGACTCAGACAATGGGCCAGAAACACACAGGCTATTAATACTGGCCCATTGTGGTGTTCCACAAGGTGCAGGTTATATATTTCAGCATATTATAGACTCTAGGCCAACCTGAAATGACACCCGTTGCCCTATTTAGTACACGATTCCCCCCTTTATAGAGCCTATATAAAGCCTTTATAGAGCCTATATAAAGCCGATAGGGTGCTCTTGAGATGCAGCCTCTGAGTTTGAGGACCTACCTGCCTCACTTACTGTGATTTGTTCTCCCCCCAGGTCACGGATTCAAGTTTGGCCCAATCGTTGGCAAGTTGCTGTGTGAACTGAGCCAGGGAGAAGTGCCCTCCTATGACCTCTCCCCCTTCAGAATCAGACGCTTCCAAGCCCACTCCAAGTCAGCACTGTAGGATCGGGGCCGCTGGCTTTAACAACCATTTCAACCACTGGTTTTCATACCAGTGTGTCTGAAGCCTAAACAAACAATGGCCGTTCGTAAATAAATACTTACTTTTCCAGCTAATTGAGAAAAGTGATGTCGGGAGGAGAGCCTTGAAATGAGAAGAGGAAACAAATCAATGATTCACTAAAGCTGATTCCTCAGCTGCTGTGTTTGTGCACATAATGCACATAATAAATGAGCAAACAAAAAATAGTTTAAAATAACTAAACAAATATATCTAACCATATCATGAAAGCAAAGTCTAAGAGGAAGGCCATAATGGAACGGCCAGCTGATAGAGAATCTAAAGGTCAACTATAACATTGTTGTACAACTGTAAACGCGTTCATCTGTGACAAATGGTATTAAACTTGGAAAAAAATGGTCCCCTTATTGGCCCATATGATTTTATGCATCACTACCTCTCCCCTTCTCACTCCCCCGAGTGAGGCCTTTTTCAAGTGAAGCACATAGTTAAAAAGACATCAGCCGTGGAGCCATTTGTCTTTGCGCAGCCAGCTGTGTGTGCAGTGTGTGTGCAGTGTGCAGCCTTTAGTGGCGTGTGCCTCTGCCTGTACCGTTTTCCCCATGTAAACATTTGAATCCCTAATCAGCCAGCCTGTTACAATGGTTGCCAACCACAGCCATCAGCGGGAATGAGAAAATGACACCGCGAGACGCAGAGAGATCAGCGCACCACTCAGTCCCTCAGCTCTTAAGTGACTTTGAATTGATAGAGAATTAGGAGAACATTAAACATGAAAACTCAAATATTCACCCAGCAATATTCAGGAGGAAAGGACACACTGGAAAATCTACTTTTGAACATGAATGCATACCCTTTTAATAAGCAGAGTAACTTTTGAAAGTAGTGCCCTTTTTCTTCCTCTCAATGGCCAGTTAGCCAGCTTTATGGTTCTGGGTCCATGTGCCCTTTTTATACAATTTACTTTGCCACAAATACAAGTTCATGTAATTTGGTTGAACTATCCCTTTAAGCACTTGATAGTGAAAGGATAATGCTGGTCTGTCAGATGGGGCAATTAGACTTTACCCTCAGTTAATCAGACATGGGCCGTATTATAGTAGAGGCATAAAACCTGAGCTGACAGGGAAGGAGGGCTGGTGGTGGGATGAACGTAACCTGAAGGGAGACATGCCACCACGAGGAACCATAAACTCACCCTTGTTGCTGCCGATGTGACATGGAGAAACAGGAAGAAATGTAGATCAGAGAATGATAGGAAACGGACAATGATAGCAACGTTTTCCACATCACCACACAACTAGAAGGCGGTAACACAGACAGATACGCAAGACCTGTTTTCATTTTTTCTCCTCTCAGCAGGGTTATTTGTCCTGTCTGCTAGGTAGGTTCAGAGGGCAAGAGTGGGGCTCTTATCAGATAGAACACCTGCCATGAATTTGAAAATATGTGCTTAAGGGGCTTAAGGTTCTCTGATTTGCATATTCAAATATATTTCTACCACTGCTTCGACACTAATAGAACAGTGGCTCTTCTTTTTCTCTAATCAGAGCTTTTTGTCAGCTTCCATGGAAGATTAAACAACTAACATAACACAGATCCACTCAGTGTTTTTCCTCAAAATGTTCTGTTTCCTCTCCGTCTGCCCTGAGTCTCCTCTGTTCCCTCTCCGTCTGCCCTGAGTCTCCTCTGTTCCCTCTCCATCTGCCCCTAGTCTCCTCTGTTCCCTCTCCCCTAGTCTCCTCTGTTCCCTCTCCGTCTGCCCCTAGTCTCCTCTGTTCCCTCTCCATCTGCCCCTAGTCTCCTCTGTTCCCTCTCCATCTGCCCCTAGTCTCCTCTGTTCCCTCTCCATCTGCCCCTAGTCTCCTCTGTTCCCTCTCCGTCTGCCCCTAGTCTCCTCTGTTCCCTCTCCATCTGCCCCTAGTCTCCTCTGTTCCCTCTCCATCCCCCTAGTCTCCTCTGTTCCCTCTCCATCTGCCCCTAGTCTCCTCTGTTCCCCGTCTCCCCTAGTCTCCTCTGTTCCCTCTCCATCTGCCCCTAGTCTCCTCTGTTCCCTCTCCCCTAGTCTCCTCTGTTCCCTCTCCATCTGCCCCTAGTCTCCTCTGTTCCCTCTCCCCTAGTCTCCTCTGTTCCCTCTCCATCTGCCCCTAGTCTCCTCTGTTCCCTCTCCCCTAGTCTCCTCTGTTCCCTCTCCCCTAGTCTCCTCTGTTCCCTCTCCGTCTGCCCCTAGTCTCCTCTGTTCCCTCTCCATCTGCCCCTAGTCTCCTCTGTTCCCTCTCCATCTGCCCCTAGTCTCCTCTGTTCCCTCTCCATCTGCCCCTAGTCTCCTCTGTTCCCTCTCCGTCTGCCCCTAGTCTCCTCTGTTCCCTCTCCATCTGCCCCTAGTCTCCTCTGTTCCCTCTCCGTCTGCCCCTAGTCTCCTCTGTTCCCTCTCCATCTGCCCCTAGTCTCCTCTGTTCCCTCTCCCCTAGTCTCCTCTGTTCCCTCTCCATCTGCCCCTAGTCTCCTCTGTTCCCTCTCCCCTAGTCTCCTCTGTTCCCTCTCCCCTAGTCTCCTCTGTTCCCTCTCCATCTGCCCCTAGTCTCCTCTGTTCCCTCTCCCCTAGTCTCCTCTGTTCCCTCTCCCCTAGTCTCCTCTGTTCCCTCTCCCCTAGTCTCCTCTGTTCCCTCTCCCCTAGTCTCCTCTGTTCCCTCTCCATCTGCCCCTAGTCTCCTCTGTTCCCTCTCCCCTAGTCTCCTCTGTTCCCTCTCCATCTGCCCCTAGTCTCCTCTGTTCCCTCTCCATCTGCCCCTAGTCTCCTCTGTTCCCTCTCCATCTGCCCCTAGTCTCCTCTGTTCCCTCTCCATCTGCCCCTAGTCTCCTCTGTTCCCTCTCCATCTGCCCCTAGTCTCCTCTGTTCCCTCTCCCCTAGTCTCCTCTGTTCCCTCTCCATCTGCCCCTAGTCTCCTCTGTTCCCTCTCCATCTGCCCCTAGTCTCCTCTGTTCCCTCTCCATCTGCCCCTAGTCTCCTCTGTTCCCTCTCCATCTGCCCCTAGTCTCCTCTGTTCCCTCTCCATCTGCCCCTAGTCTCCTCTGTTCCCTCTCCCCTAGTCTCCTCTGTTCCCTCTCCATCTGCCCCTAGTCTCCTCTGTTCCCTCTCCGTCTCCTCCTAGTCTCCTCTGTTCCCTCTCCATCTGCCCCTAGTCTCCTCTGTTCCCTCTCCATCTGCCCCTAGTCTCCTCTGTTCCCTCTCCCCTAGTCTCCTCTGTTCCCTCTCCATCTGCCCCTAGTCTCCTCTGTTCCCTCTCCATCTGCCCCTAGTCTCCTCTGTTCCCTCTCCCCTAGTCTCCTCTGTTCCCTCTCCATCTGCCCCTAGTCTCCTCTGTTCCCTCTCCATCTGCCCCTAGTCTCCTCTGTTCCCTCTCCATCTGCCCCTAGTCTCCTCTGTTCCCTCTCCATCTGCCCCTAGTCTCCTCTGTTCCCTCTCCGTCTGCCCCTAGTCTCCTCTGTTCCCTCTCCATCTGCCCCTAGTCTCCTCTGTTCCCTCTCCATCTGCCCCTAGTCTCCTCTGTTCCCTCTCCATCTGCCCCTAGTCTCCTCTGTTCCCTCTCCCCCTAGTCTCCTCTGTTCCCTCTCCATCTGCCCCTAGTCTCCTCTGTTCCCTCTCCCCTAGTCTCCTCTGTTCCCTCCCCTAGTCTCCTCTGTTCCCTCTCCATCTGCCCCTAGTCTCCTCTGTTCCCTCTCCCCTAGTCTCCTCTGTTCCCTCTCCATCTGCCCCTAGTCTCCTCTGTTCCCTCTCCCTCTAGTCTCCTCTGTTCCCTCTCCATCTGCCCCTAGTCTCCTCTGTTCCCTCTCCCTAGTCTCCTCTGTTCCCTCTCCATCTGCCCCTAGTCTCCTCTGTTCCCTCTCCATCTGCCCCTAGTCTCCTCTGTTCCCTCTCCATCTGCCCCTAGTCTCCTCTGTTCCCTCTCCATCTGCCCCTAGTCTCCTCTGTTCCCTCTCCATCTGCCCCTAGTCTCCTCTGTTCCCTCTCCCTAGTCTCCTCTGTTCCCTCTCCATCTGCCCCTAGTCTCCTCTGTTCCCTCTCCATCTGCCCCTAGTCTCCTCTGTTCCCTCTCCATCTGCCCCTAGTCTCCTCTGTTCCCTCTCCATCTGCCCCTAGTCTCCTCTGTTCCCTCTCCATCTGCCCCTAGTCTCCTCTGTTCCCTCTCCCCTAGTCTCCTCTGTTCCCTCTCCATCTGCCCCTAGTCTCCTCTGTTCCCTCTCCGTCTCCTCCTAGTCTCCTCTGTTCCCTCTCCATCTGCCCCTAGTCTCCTCTGTTCCCTCTCCATCTGCCCCTAGTCTCCTCTGTTCCCTCTCCCCTAGTCTCCTCTGTTCCCTCTCCATCTGCCCCTAGTCTCCTCTGTTCCCTCTCCATCTGCCCCTAGTCTCCTCTGTTCCCTCTCCGTCTCCTCCTAGTCTCCTCTGTTCCCTCTCCTCCTAGTCTCCTCTGTTCCCTCTCCCCCTAGTCTCCTCTGTTCCCTCTCCCCTAGTCTCCTCTGTTCCCTCTCCATCTGCCCCTAGTCTCCTCTGTTCCCTCTCCTCTAGTCTCCTCTGTTCCCTCTCCCCTAGTCTCCTCTGTTCCCTCTCCCCTAGTCTCCTCTGTTCCCTCTCCATCTGCCCCTAGTCTCCTCTGTTCCCTCTCCCCTAGTCTCCTCTGTTCCCTCTCCCCTAGTCTCCTCTGTTCCCTCTCCATCTGCCCCTAGTCTCCTCTGTTCCCTCTCCCCTAGTCTCCTCTGTTCCCTCTCCATCTGCCCCTAGTCTCCTCTGTTCCCTCTCCCCTAGTCTCCTCTGTTCCCTCCCATCTGCCCCTAGTCTCCTCTGTTCCCTCTCCCCTAGTCTCCTCTGTTCCCTCTCCATCTGCCCCTAGTCTCCTCTGTTCCCTCTCCCCTAGTCTCCTCTGTTCCCTCTCCGTCTGCCCCTAGTCTCCTCTGTTCCCTCTCCCCTAGTCTCCTCTGTTCCCTCTCCATCTGCCCCTAGTCTCCTCTGTTCCCTCTCCGTCTCCTCCTAGTCTCCTCTGTTCCCTCTCCATCTGCCCCTAGTCTCCTCTGTTCCCTCTCCCCTAGTCTCCTCTGTTCCCTCTCCGTCTGCCCCTAGTCTCCTCTGTTCCCTCTCCGTCTCCTCCTAGTCTCCTCTGTTCCCTCTCCATCTGCCCCTAGTCTCCTCTGTTCCCTCTCCCCTAGTCTCCTCTGTTCCCTCTCCATCTGCCCCTAGTCTCCTCTGTTCCCTCTCCCCTAGTCTCCTCTGTTCCCTCTCCATCTGCCCCTAGTCTCCTCTGTTCCCTCTCCCCTAGTCTCCTCTGTTCCCTCTCCATCTGCCCCTAGTCTCCTCTGTTCCCTCTCCGTCTCCTCCTAGTCTCCTCTGTTCCCTCTCCGTCTCCTCCTAGTCTCCTCTGTTCCCTCTCCATCTGCCCCTAGTCTCCTCTGTTCCCTCTCCCCTAGTCTCCTCTGTTCCCTCTCCATCTGCCCCTAGTCTCCTCTGTTCCCTCTCCATCTCCTCTGCCCCTAGTCTCCTCTGTTCCCTCTCCGTCTCCTCCTAGTCTCCTCTGTTCCCTCTCCATCTGCCCCTAGTCTCCTCTGTTCCCTCTCCGTCTCCTCCTAGTCTCCTCTGTTCCCTCTCCATCTGCCCCTAGTCTCCTCTGTTCCCTCTCCGTCTCCTCCTAGTCTCCTCTGTTCCCTCTCCAGTCTGTTCCCCTCCATCTGCCCCTAGTCTCCTCTGTTCCCTCTCCCTAGTCTCCTCTGTTCCCTCTCCGTCTCGCCCTAGTCTCCTCTGTTCCCTCTCCATCTGCCCCTAGTCTCCTCTGTTCCCTCCCCTCCCTCTGTCTCCCCCCTAGTCTCCTCTGTTCCCTCTCCATCTGCCCCTAGTCTCCTCTGTTCCCTCTCCGTCTCGCCCTAGTCTCCTCTGTTCCCTCTCCATCTGCCCCTAGTCTCCTCTGTTCCCTCTCCCCTAGTCTCCTCTGTTCCCTCTCCATCTGCCCCTAGTCTCCTCTGTTCCCTCTCCCCTAGTCTCCTCTGTTCCCTCTCCCCCTAGTCTCCTCTGTTCCCTCTCCGTCTCCTCCTAGTCTCCTCTGTTCCCTCTCCGTCTCCTCCTAGTCTCCTCTGTTCCCTCTCCATCTGCCCCTAGTCTCCTCTGTTCCCTCTCCCCTAGTCTCCTCTGTTCCCTCTCCATCTGCCCCTAGTCTCCTCTGTTCCCTCTCCCTAGTCTCCTCTGTTCCCTCCCCCTCTCCTCTGTTCCCTCTCCCTAGTCTCCTCTGTTCCCTCCCCTAGTCTCCTCTGTTCCCTCTCCATCTGCCCCTAGTCTCCTCTGTTCCCTCTCCATCTGCCCCTAGTCTCCTCTGTTCCCTCTCCATCTGCCCCTAGTCTCCTCTGTTCCCTCTCCATCTGCCCCTAGTCTCCTCTGTTCCCTCTCCATCTGCCCCTAGTCTCCTCTGTTCCCTCTCCATCTGCCCCTAGTCTCCTCTGTTCCCTCTCCATCTGCCCCTAGTCTCCTCTGTTCCCTCTCCATCTGCCCCTAGTCTCCTCTGTTCCCTCTCCATCTGCCCCTAGTCTCCTCTGTTCCCTCTCCATCTGCCCCTAGTCTCCTCTGTTCCCTCTCCATCTGCCCCCATCTGCCCCTAGTCTCCTCTGTTCCCTCTCCCCTAGTCTCCTCTGTTCCCTCTCCATCTGCCCCTAGTCTCCTCTGTTCCCTCTCCCCTAGTCTCCTCTGTTCCCTCTCCATCTGCCCCTAGTCTCCTCTGTTCCCTCTCCCCCTAGTCTCCTCTGTTCCCTCTCCGTCTGCCCCTAGTCTCCTCTGTTCCCTCTCCATCTGCCCCTAGTCTCCTCTGTTCCCTCTCCATCTGCCCCTAGTCTCCTCTGTTCCCTCTCCGTCTCCTCCTAGTCTCCTCTGTTCCCTCTCCATCTGCCCCTAGTCTCCTCTGTTCCTTCTCCGTCTGCCCCTAGTCTCCTCTGTTCCCTCTCCATCTGCCCCTAGTCTCCTCTGTTCCCTCTCCCCTAGTCTCCTCTGTTCCCTCTCCCCTAGTCTCCTCTGTTCCCTCTCCATCTGCCCCTAGTCTCCTCTGTTCCCTCTCCGTCTCCTCCTAGTCTCCTCTGTTCCCTCTCCATCTGCCCCTAGTCTCCTCTGTTCCTTCTCCGTCTGCCCCTAGTCTCCTCTGTTCCCTCTCCATCTGCCCCTAGTCTCCTCTGTTCCCTCTCTCCGTCTGCCCCTAGTCTCCTCTGTTCCCTCTCTCTGTCTGCCCCTAGTCTCCTCTGTTCCCTCTCCGTCTGCCCCTAGTCTCCTCTGTTCCCTCTCTGGCTGCCCCTCGTCTCCTCTGTTCCTTCTCTGGCTGTCCCTATTCAGTCACAAGTCTTCTAAATAGGCCCAGATGGTCTTAATCTTAAAAACAAATGTGTGAATGAGACGGAAAACAACAAAATGACTGTCAACTATGAGAATGAGTGCAGGTGCAGGTACAGGTGCAGGTGCAGGTACAGGTACAGGTACAGGTACAGGTACAGGTACAGGTACAGGTTCAGGTTCAGGTTCAGGTTCAGGTACAGGTACAGGTACAGGTACAGGTACAGGTACAGGTACAGGTGCAGGTGCAGGTGCAGGTGCAGGTGCAGGTACAGGTACAGGTGCAGGTGCAGGTGCAGGTGCAGGTGCAGGTACAGGTGCAGGTGCAGGTGCAGGTGCAGGTGCAGGTGCAGGTGCAGGTACAGGTACAGGTGCAGGTACAGGTACAGGTACAGGTGCAGGTACAGGTGCAGGTGCAGGTACAGGTGCAGGTACAGGTACAGGTACAGGTACAGGTACAGGTACAGGTACAGGTACAGGTACAGGTGCAGGTACAGGTACAGGTACAGGTACAGGTGCAGGTACAGAGACATGAAAAAGTATTTCCCCTCTGTCCCCCTGATTTTCTCTATTTTTTTACATATTTTTCATACTGAATGTTATCAGTTCTTCAACCAAAACCCAATATTAGATCAAGGGAACCTAAGTGAACAAATAACACAACAATGATATACATATTTAATTTATTTCATAATGTCACGCCCTGGCCTTAGTATACTTTGTTTTCTTTATTATTTTGGTTAGGTCAGGGTGTGACATGGTTGATGTATGTGTTTTTGTACTGTATAGTTTGTTAAGTGTTCTTCGTCTTCATTAAAAGTATGTATTCATATCACGCTGCGCCTTGGTCTCCTCCGTACAACGAACGTGACAGAATAACCCACCATAAAAGGACCAAGCAGCGTGATAAGGAGGAACAGCGCTTTGTGGAATCGAGGACTTAGGACGAAATACTGGATGGTAAAACATCCTGGACCTGGGAGGAGGTAATGGCAGGGGACAAGACCCTGCCATGGAGTCAGGGTGTGACATGGGTGATGTATGTGTTTTGTACTGTCTAGGGGTTTTATAGGTTTATGGGGTTGTTTACCATCTAGGTGTTTATGTATGTCTATGGTTGTCTAGATTGGTTCTCAATTAGAGGCAGCTGTTTATCGTTGTCTCTGATTGAGAACCATATTTAGGCAGCCATCTTCTTTGGGTATTTGGTGGGTTATTGTCTCTGTCTAGTTGCCTGTGTCTGCACTTTTGTATGATAGCGTCACGTTCATTTTGTATAGTTTGTTAAGTGTTCTTCGTCATATTATTATTATATTATTCATTAAAAGTATGTATTCATATCACGCTGCGCCTTGGTCTCCTCCGTACAACGAACGTGACACATAAACAAAGTTATGCAACACCCCTGTGTGAAAAAGTAATTTCACTTACACTCAATAACTGGTTGTGCCACCTTTAGCTGCAATGACTCCAACCAAACGCTCCCTGTAGGTTTTGATCAGTCTCCCACATCACTGTGGAGGAATTTTGGTAAATTTAGGTAGAAAAGCAAAAATAGGGGGCAGATCATTTTTCATGGCATTGTTATTCATGGAAATGACTATGATTTGGAGGAATTTGTAAATGGAATGGTGTGAGTAATGAGTGGTACAAAAAACAGGTGGTTGAAGGAAGGCTGGTATTCAACTGCAAAAAGTATGGGGGCAGATCATTTTTCATGGCATTGTTATTCATGGAAATGACTATGATTTGGAGGAATTTGTAAATGGAATGGTGTGAGTAATGAGTGGTACACAGGGGTGGTTGGAATGTGGAACTATGGTGTAAACTGTGGAACTATAATGTAAAATAAAGTTACAAAACAACTGAGTGTGGCAAATGCAGTCCCCATAAATAAACAAAATGTGAGAAACTCCTCTGTTGACATCCTAAATACTGTCTAATCTGTGCAGTAGATATTAACAATCTTTTGTTGAGACCTTTTGATGACCTCACCACCTCACCAATGTAAAAAGCAGAGTCTTTTTGGAGGTAAACCACTGCCATATGGTCAAGCCCCTCCCACACAAAAGGTGAGGTGAGCATTGCTATAAGGTCAATCTTCCATGCAAAGCTCTAGGCATGGCGTCAGTCGGCCCACCTGTCTCCATGATTAACAGTATCCATGGGTTACTGAGCCTCTAGGCAGCAGCAGGACCCCTGGGCATCCACCATCCATGCACCATACCTGCTAGGGACCTACAGTACGGTGGAGGAGGATGAGGCATGAAGCAGGAGGGAAAAGGAGAGCAGAGAGGTCACTGAGGCGTGACGGTGGTGGGAGCTTAACAACTCAAGCCATTCTGCCTGCCTGCAACCATTGTGAGGGAGGAATCACACACGTCCATGTGGTGAAGTAGTTACAAGGCCTTGACAGAACAATGCACATCTAGGGAAAGGGAGGGAATTTCAGCTCGCTGTTTGAACAGAGATGTAGACGTAAAGCTGGGATTAGGGTTGTAGTAGAGGCTGGGGTTGTAGTAGAGGCTGGGGTTGTAGTTGAAGCTGGGGACAGGGTTGAACAGAGATGTAGACGTACAGCTGGGATTAGGGTTGTAGTAGAGGCTGGGGTTGTAGTAGAGGCTACGGTTGTAGTAGAGGCTGGGGATAGGGTTGAACAGAGATGTAGACGTAAAACTGGGATTAGGGTTGTAGTAGAGGCTGGGGTTGTGGTAGAGGCTACGGTTGTAGTAGAGGCTGGGGATAGGGTTGAACAGAGATGTAGACGTAAAACTGGGATTAGGGTTGTAGTAGAGGCTGGGGTTGTAGTAGAGGCTACGGTTGTAGTAGAGGCTGGGGATAGGGTTGAACAGAGATGTAGACGTAAAACTGGGATTAGGGTTGTAGTAGAGGCTGGGGTTGTGGTAGAGGCTACGGTTGTAGTAGAGGCTGGGGTTAGGGTTGAACAGAGATGTAGACGTAAAACTGGGATTAGGGTTGTAGTAGAGGATAGGGTTGTAGTAGAGGCTGGGGTTGTAGTAGAGTCTGGGGTTGTAGTAGAGGCTGGGGTTAGGGTTGAACAGAGATGTAGACGTAAAGCTGGGATCAGGGTTGTAGTAGAGGCTGGGTTTGTAGTAGAGGCTGGGGTTGTAGTAGAGGCTGGGGTTGTAGTAGAGGCTGGGGTTGTAGTAGAGGCTGGGGTTGTAGTAGAGGCTGGGGTTGTAGTAGAGGCTAGGGTTGTAGTAGAGGCTGGGGTTAGTGTTGAACAGTGATGTAGACGTACAGCTGGGATTAGGGTTGTAGTAGAGGCTAGGGTTGTAGTAGAGGCTGGGGTTGTAGTAGAGGCTGGGGTTAGGGTTGAACAGAGATGTAGACGTACAGCTGGGATTAGGGTTGTGTTTGAGGCTATACTACTTTATTTCTACTTTTTATCCTACTTTTCTTTTTGGCCTTAGATGCAGGAGCCCGGCTCTATTCAACCACTGTTTGTCAGGTTGACGAATATGTTGAATAGGTTGACTAATATGTTGAATAGGATAACTAAATTATAGCACAAACACTGTTGTTTTGTCCGCCTCGAGAGAACCATGGGGGTGGATGGAGTGGCTTATGATGTCATAGTTTACTCCTGAAGGGGGAATGGATAGGGAAAGGAGAACCAAACCGTAAACAAGAACTTCAGATAAATATCCTAACAAGTACTAGGAGGACTGGCCAAGTACGTATTGATGGTGCATTGATTCATTGATCTTGGTGTTTATGGTGTGTTGAGGACTGCACTGCATGGTGCAAAATGGCCGATCAATATCCCATTCCTTATTACCTTACTAAATTGCACAGCTAATGTGAAGTACTGCATGACATGTCATTGGACAGGTGATTAAACAGTTTTATGTTGATTCCTGACAACGCTGACCACCACACAGAGACAGACCAGGCAGGACCACACAGTACCACTCCTCCTGCCCCCCCCCCCCCTAGTTGAAGATGTAACATTATTGAACAGCTTGCATGCCAGAGCAAATGACAATTGCGCTGGGCAGTGTGCCGTTGATGTGACACGGGGGTCAGAAGCAGGGGTCACGAGTCAGCCAAAAAACAAGACAGCCTGTCACGGGGAGGCCCAGGGGGAAGAGGATACAGCAGCAGCGGCATTTGGAAGTGTAATGAGCTTGGTGGCACTGTTGCCGGGAGACAGGGAGAACACTGAAGGTATCAGATTCTTTTACATCTCTTTGTCACCTCCTCCCACTTCCCTCCCATTCCTCGCTATCCCATCCTCTTATTCCTCCCACCCTCTCTCCTCTCTCTCCCCCATTCCCCACCCTCCTGTCCCAATCTTAACCTTCCATTCCCACTGTCTTTCCCTCCCCTCTTCTTTCTCTCTCTCTCTGGCAAGGGTAACTACGGAATGGGCAATTTCCACCAGTCTCATGATAGTGTGCTATATTGATTAAAATTATTTTAAGTGAATTCAAAGATGGGAGTTAGTAATGTACTGGACAGAGAGGGGTTATTTTCCAGTCTGGGAAAGCTAGCTCTAGGAATAGCAAAGAATCCAAGATAGTAGATTTAGTAGAAGATTTTTTTATTTTTTTATTTCACCTTTATTTAACCAGGTAGGCAAGTTGAGAACAAGTTCTCATTTACAATTGCAACCTGGCCAAGATAAAGCAAAGCAGTTTGACACATACAACGACACAGAGTTACACATGGAGTAAAACAAACATACAGTCAATAATACAGTATAAACAAGTCTATGTACGATGTGAGCAAATGAGGTGAGATAAGGGAGGTAAAGGCACAAAAAAGGTCATGGTGGCAAAGTAAATACAATATAGCAAGTAAAACACTGGAATGGTAGATTTGCAGTGGAAGAATGTACAAAGAAGAAATAAAAATAATGGGGTGCAAAGGAGTAAAATAAATAAAGAAATAAAAATACTAAAAAAATACAGTAGGGAAAGAGGTAGTTGTTTGGGCTAAATTATAGGTGGGCTATGTACAGGTGCAGTAATCTGTGATCTGCTCTGACAGTTGGTGCTTAAAGCTAGTGAAGGAGATAAGTGTTTCCAGTTTCAGAGATTTTGTAGTTCGTTCCAGTCATTGGCAGCAGAGAACTGGAAGGAGAGGCGGCCAAAGAATTGGTTTTGGGGGTGACTAGAGAGATATACCTGCTGGAGCGCGTGCTACAGGTGGGTGATGCTATGGTGACCAGCGAGGTGAGATAAGGGGGGACTTTACCTAGCAGGGTCTTGTAGATGACATGGAGCCAGTGGGTTTGGCGACGAGCATGAAGCGAGGGCCAGCCAACGAGAGCGTACAGGTCGCAATGGTGGGTAGTATATGGGGCTTTGGTGACAAAACGGATGGCACTGTGATAGACTGCATCCAATTTGTTGAGTAGGGTATTGGAGGCTATTTTGTAAATGACATCGCCGAAGTCGAGGATTGGTAGGATGGTCAGTTTTACAAGGGTATGTTTGGCAACATGAGTGAAGGATGCTTTGTTGCGAAATAGGAAGCCAATTCTAGATTTAACTTTGGATTGGAGATGTTTGATGTGGGTCTGGAAGGAGAGTTTACAGTCTAACCAGACACCTAGGTATTTGTAGTTGTCCACGTATTCTAAGTCAGAGCCGTCCAGAGTAGTGATGTTGGACAGGCGGGCAGGTGCAGGCAGCGATCGGTTGAAGAGCATGCACTTAGTTTTACTTGTATTTAAGAGCAATTGGAGGCCACGGAAGGAGAGTTGTATGGCATTGAAGCTTGCCTGGGTTGTTAACACAGTGTCCAAAGAAGGGCCAGAAGTATACAGAATGGTGTCGTCTGCGTAGAGGTGGATCAGAGACCAGCAAGAGCGACATCATTGATGTACACAGAGAAGAGAGTCGGTCCAAGAATTGAACCCCGTGGCACCCCCATAGAGACTGCCAGAGGTCCGGGCAGCAGACCCTCCGATTTGACACACTGAACTCTATCAGAGAAGTAGTTGGTGAACCAGGCGAGGCAATAATTTGAGAAACCAAGGCTGTCGATGTCACGCCTTGGTCATTGTATCTTGTGTTTTTGTTATATGTTTGGGTAGGCCAGGGTGTGACATGGGTTTATATGTTGTATTTCGTATTGGGGTTTGTATTAATTAGGAGTGTGTATTAGTAGGGGTGTGTCTAGTTAGGCTTGGCTGCCTGAGGCGATTCCTAATTGGAGTCAGCTGATTCTCGTTGTCTCGGATTGGGAACCGTATTTAGGCAGCCTGAGTGCGCGTTGTATTTCGTGGGCGATTGTACCTGTCTTTGTGTTAGTCACCAGATAGGCTGTATTAGTTTCACTCGTTTGTTGTTTTGTATTCTCAGTTATTTCATGTACAGCATTTTCTTCATTAAATGTCATGAGTAACCTACACGCTGCATTTCGGTCTGCCTCTCTTCTAACAGCAGACGAACGACATTACAGTCGAGTCTGGCGATGAGGATGTGGTGATTGACAGAGTCGAAAGCTTTGGCCAGATCAATGAATACGGCTGCACAGTAATGTTTCTTATCGATGGCGGTCAAGATATCGTTTAGGATCTTGAGCATTGGCTGAGGTGCACCCATGACCAGCTCTGAAACCAGATTGCATAGCAGAGAAATTATGGTGAGATTCGAAATGGTCGGTAATCTGTTTGTTGACTTGGCTTTCGAAGACATTAGAAAGGCAGGGTAGGATATATATAGGTCTGTAGCAGTTTGGGTCAAGAGTGTCAACCCCTTTGAAGAGGGGATGACCGCAGCTGCTTTCCAATCTTTGAGAATCTCAGACGACACGAAAGAGAGGTTGAACAGGCTAGTAATAAGGGTGGCAGATCATTTTAGAAAGAAAGGGTCCAAATTGTCTAGCCTGGCTGATTTGTAGGGGTCCAGATTTTGCAGCTCTTTCAGAACATCAGCTGACTGGATTTGGGAGAAGGAGAAATGGGGAAGGCTTGGGCGAATCGCTGTGGAGGGTGCAGTGCTGTTGACCGGGGTAGGGGTAGCCAGGTGGTAAGCATGGCCAGCCGTAGAAAAATGCTTAAAAATGCGCCTCACACACATTTCAATTCAGTTCTATCTGAAAAGAGGGAGAAATATCATTGTAGGAAGACCCCAATTAATGTATAATTAATTTTTAATGTGCTGCCTGCCATCCAGCAAATGTGCAACACATCCCTTCTGATGTAAATCTCTCTCTAGCTTCCGACCCCCTATATTGCCTCTGGCTACTGTAGCTGCAGTGAGAGGTGGCTTCTGCTCCCGATTTCGAATGTCTGCATACCCTCTTGTTTAGGGAAGTCTTCCTGAGAACTCCCATTGAGCAAGAGGGAGCAGAATCACTTACAAATGCTGACACATATTTGGCCTTGCCTCTAGTCATTTCCTGCTATCTAGCTTTTGGGGGGAGTAGCAGGGAGGAAACGGGGAAGATCACAATTGCATACTCCTCGTGTCTTCTCTCCTCGTCTCCTTCTCAAAACCCATTGGAGTAGAACGTCAGGGACCTCTGGCCTTTTCTTCCTATGGGTTTTGAGGAGAGGAGGAGAGAGGACATGAGGAGTATGCAATTGTGATCTTCCCTGTTTCCTCCCTGCTACTCCCCCCAACAGCCAGGAGTATGCAACTGAGATCTTCCCTGTTTCCTCCCTGCTACTCCCCCCAACAGCCAGGAGTATGCAACTGAGATCTTCCCTGTTTCCTCCCTGCTACTCCCCCCAACAGCCAGGAGTATGCAACTGAGATCTTCCCAGGGAGTCTGAAATAAGGCGTATGGTACACTGTTTGACCCAGGAAGAGGACTCCTGCCATGACACTCTACTAACACCAATCAGAGTCCACCCACAGGCCCTCAGCACCAATCAAAGAGCTTTTCCATACATGAGGCAATTAGAGCACTACAGGGCACTAATGTTGTGCCTTAAAACAGTTTGGATGATATATAAACATGGGATGTGGCGCAGAGGTCCAAGGCACTGCATCTCAGTGCTAGAGGTGTCACTACAGACTCTGGATCGATTCCAGGCTGTATCACAACCGGCTGTGTTTGGGAGTCCCAAAGGGTGCACAATTGGCCCAGCGTTGTCTGAGTTTGGCCGGGGAAGGCCGTCATTGTAAATAAGAATTTGTCCTAAACTGACTTGCCTAGTTAAAAAAAAAAAAAAAAAAAAATGTTTTTTAAATTGTGTGAAGCTGTAATGTCTGCTTCCAACTCGCACTCTCAAACACATAGATCCCCTGAACGCAGTTCACCTGTTCACACACCTGTATGTCATTATCACACACTATTTAGTTCAGTTCTTTGCATCCCATCATTGTGAGGTATTGTTTGTTTTGTAACACTTCTATTCTGAGCTGTTTTTCCAGTAATTTAATCCTCCCATGTATGATAGTTTTTGCCTGCCTCACTAACGACGCCTTTTGCCTATTCCCTGTCTGTACTTTAGCCTATTGTATTTCCTGATCTCCTGGACAACGTTACTAGCCTTTTTCCTGCCTGTACTGCTGCCTGTTTATGACCTTCTGCCTGCCCCTGGACCCAGCAACCTGCCTCCTCATGGTGTCATTTATATATAAACACCTGCTGCGCCCTGCGCTTGAAACCAGCTCTCTGTCTCCCATCGTGTTCATTACACAAACATTCTGTAGCATATTGATGTCATTCTGGATGTCTTTCTGGAATGTCTGAATTCTGGATGTCTTTCTGCAATGCAAATGTGGTACTTGGACATTTCCAAGAATGATACAGTATTACGTTGCCAATCTGGGTGCATAGACATCCAACAAGAGCAGGCTTTTAAAACTGTTAAATGTATTCTTCATACATAATTATTACTTGTAATATTTTAAGATCTTCAGTCAATATTACTCTTATCTTGATGAATCAATCTCTTAAAGTCTAGAATTATTTGTGTTTAAGTCTTTATTCCAAACAAACTTCCACCAGAAAAGTTTAATGTGAGAAATGTATACTGTTTATTTCATTAAAAATAATAAGCGTAAGTGAGTCACAGATGAAAGTTTTTAATATTTTAAATGAACACGAGCATTTCACAGTTCCAATTATAGCTTCTAACATTAAATCAAGTACGTGTGAACCAGACACGTCGAACATCCATTTAGCACCTGCCATCCAGTGGCATTTTACTTGACAATAACAACCTATTATTGCACGTGTCAAATAAATCACTGCTAAGATGCCATGGGTACATTGATGGAAATTATTTGTGATTTTATGTAGGCTAAAGAGTATTTAGTAATGTCATGACTGACCAAAGGCATATAAAATGCCACAAAACCAATAATCAGAGATGTCATCCGCTTTCCTTTAGATAATTACTCATTAGTTTGGCTGGGAGGCAATAATGTGTGGTTTGTTCCCTATGTGCCCGTACCTTTCATACGAAAACAAGTCATAAAACTCTTCATAAAAAACATGACATAGAAATGCATACTTTTTGTCGTTTTATCCTCGTATCTGTCCTGGAACAGAACCTCTAATGGCTGTATTTCTGGTCACAGCAGGAAAGGATCCACAGAGTTAAATGAGGGGGGTAAAATGCATGGCGCAATCTATGCCCAAATCAAAATATGAGATTGAATATTGACAGTTTGACAGATTAGATCTTGCTCCTCGCCCAATATAAATCCATTTTCCAGAACAATTACTAACTCATCAGCAATTCTCAAAGACCAGACAATTATATGAGTGCCATGATAGAATAAGGCACATCATAAAAACATTGCACATTGACATTCGTCACACTGTTTTTATCAAGTTATAGTGTTCCCCTATATACAGTACCAGTCACAAGTTTGGACACACTTACTCATTCCAGGGTTTTCATTATTTTTTACTATTTTCTACATTGTAGAATAATAGTGAGGACATCAAAACTATTAAGTAACACATATGGAATCATGTAGTGGACTGGAACTGTAGGTCCATGGAGAGTTATGTCTTGTGTGCTGTGTATTGTAGCACTTCAGAGACAATTCAGTGTGTGAATGAAAACTACAATACATTTTACTAGAGTTGTATCCATTTAGTGCTCTGTAGGATGTTGTGCAACCACTTTTCAAACACAGTAAACTAGCCACTGTCTCTACAATGAGAGAGACAGTGATTGAGTGGCTACTTTATGAACTAGGGTGCATTAGCCCTGTTGTAGAGAAAGTGTATTGATTCTGAATGATGGTCTTTGGAAGGTGCAGTATTAAAAGGTCACATTGGCAATGTGGGCGTGGCTGTCAGATATGTGATAATAGTGGAAAGGGGAGATGATTATTTCCTTTATTCAACCAGGTAAGCCAGTTGAAAACAAGTTCTCATTTACAACTGCGACCTGGCCAAGCAAAGCAGTGTGACACAAACAACAACACAGAGTTACACATGGAATAAACAAACATACAGTCAGCAACACAATAGAAAACGTATATATACAGTGTGTGCAAATGCGGTAAGATAACGGAGGTAAGGCAATAAATAGGCCATAGTGGCAAAATAATTACAATTTAGCAATTAAACACTGGAGTGATAGATGTGCAGAAGATGAATGTGCAAGCAGAGATACTTAGGTGCAAAGGAGCAATAAAATAAAGTAAATAGCAGTATGGGGATGAGGTAGTTGGATGGGCTATTTACAGCTGGGCTATGTACAGGTGCAGTGATCTGTGAGCTGCTCTGACAGCTGGTGCTTAAAGTTAGTGAGGGAGATATGAGTCTCCAGCTTCAGTGATTTTTGCAATTCGTTCCAGTCATTGGCAGCAGAGAACTGGAAGGAAAGGCGGCCCAATGAGGAATTGGCGTTTGGGGTGACTAGTGAAATATACCTGCTGGAGCGCATTCTACAGGTAGGTGCTACTATGGTGATCAGTGAGCTGAAGATAAGGCGGGGCTTTACCTAGCAAAGACTTATAGACGACCTGGAGCCAGTGGATTTGGCGACGAAATTGAAGCGCGGGCCAGCCAACGAGAGCATACAGGTCGCAGTGGTGGGTAGTATATAGAGCTATGGTGACAAAACGGATGGCACTGTGATAGACTGCATCCAATTTGCTGAGTAGAGTGTTTGAGGCTATTTTGTAAATGACATCGCCGAAGTCAAGGATCGGCAGGATAGTCCGTTTTATGAGGGTATGTTTGGCAACATGAAGGATGCTTTGTTGCGAAATAGGAAGCTGATTCTAGAAGAGCATGCATTTAGTTTTACTTGCATTTAAGAGCAGTTGGAGGCCACAGAAGGAGAGTTGTATGGCATTGAAGCTCGTCTGGAGGTTAGTTAACACAGTGTCCAAAGAAGGGTCAGAAGTATACAGAATGGTGTTGTCTGCGTTGAGGTGGATCAGAGAATCACCAGCAGCAAGAGCGATATCATTGATGTATTCAGAGAAAAAAGTCGGCCCGAGAATTGAACCCAGTGGCACCCCCATAGAGACTGCCAGAGGTCCGGACAACAGGCCCTCCGATTTGACACACTGAACTCTGTCTGAGAGGTAGTTGGTGAACCAGGCGAGGCAGTCATTTGAGAAACCAAGACTGTTGAGTCTGACGATAAGAATGTGGTGATTGACAGAGTTGAAATCCTTGGCAAGGTCAATGAATACAGCTGCACAGTATTGTCTCCTATCGATGGCGGTTAAGATATCGTTTAGGACCATGAGCGTGGCTGATGTGCACCCATGACCAACTCGGGAAACCGGATTGCATAGCGGAGAAGGTACGGTGGAATTCGAAATGGTTGGTGATGTGTTTGTTAACTTGGCTTTCGAAGACATTAGAAAGGCAGGGTAGGATAGAGGTGCTCTTATTCTCCATGGATGTTACAGTGTGCCAGAACCTTTGGGAGTTTGTGCTACAGGATGCAAATTTCTGTTTGAAAAAGCTAGCCTTTGCTTTCCTACCTGCCTGTGTATATTGGTTCCTAACTTCCCTGAAAAGTTGCATATTGTGGGGGCTATTTGAGGATCAGTACTTGGCTATCTGCTGCACTGTGCTCCTAGTTACATAAGGAGCAGTACCTGGCTATCTGCTGTACCGTGCTCCTAGTTACATAAGGAGCAGTACTTGGCTATCTGCTGCACCGTGCTCCTAGTTACATAAGGAGCAGTACTTGGCTATCTGCCGCACCGTGCTCCTAGTTACATAAGGAACAGTACATGGCAATCTGATGCACCGTGCTCCGTTACATAAGGAGCAGTACTTGGCTATCTGCTGCACTGTGCTCCTAGTTACAGAAGGAGCAGTAACTGACTATCTGCTGCACTGTGCTCCTAGTTACATAAGGAGCAGTACTTGGCTATCTGCTGCACTGTGCTCCTAGTTACATAAGGAGCAGTAACTGACTATCTGCTGCACTGTGCTCCTAGTTACATAAGGAGCAGTAACTGATTATCTGCTGCACTGTGCTCCTAGTTACATAAGGAGCAGTAGTTGGTAATTTGATGCACTGTACTCTTAGTCAAGTACTGCTCCTTATGTAATTATCTGCTGCACTGTGCTCCTCGTTACATAAGGAGCAGTAACTGACTATCTGCTGCACTGTGCTCCTAGTTACATAAGGAGCAGTAACGGACTATCTGCTGCACTGTGCTCCTAGTTACATAAGGAGCAGTACTTGGCTATCTGCTGTACTGTGCTCCTAGTTATATAAGGAGCAGTAACTGACTATCTGCTGCACTGTGCTCCTAGTTACATAAGGAGCAGTACTTGATTATCTGCTGCACTGTGTTCCTAGTTAGATAAGGAGCAGTAGTTGGTAATTTGATGCACTGTACTCTTAGTCAAGTACTGCTCCTTATGTAACTATCTGCTGCACCGTGCTCCTCGTTACATAAGGAGCAGTACTTGGCTATCTGCTGTACTGTGCTCCTAGTTACATAAGGAGCAGTACTTGACTATCTGCTGCACTGTGCTCCTAGTTACATAAGGAGCAGTAGTTGGTCATTTGATGCACTGTACTCTTAGTCAAGTACTGCTCCTTATGTAACTATCTGCTGCACTGTGCTCCTTGTTACCTAAGGAGCAGTACTTGACTATCTGCTGCACTATGCTCTTAGTTACACAAGGAGCAGTACCAGGCCATCTGCTGCACTGTGCTCCTAGTTACATATGGAGGAGACTATTATTTCTGTCAGTGACTAACTAGGATGCAACCTTAACCTTTTGGGACATACAGTTACTGTGGTGGTTGTGGCTACTCCCACACAGTAAACAAGGTTTCCCTGCTAATAGCTGTTGTGTTGAAGATGATGAACAAAGCACTACTGAATGCATGGTAGGCTAAACACTGTAATAGTGCCGGGTCTCTCCTTTGCTGTATAGTGAATCCCTCCATTTGTCCTCAGACTAAAAACCATTTGCCATGAAATGTTCATAAGAGAGGGAACAGATTTCTTTGAAAACAAGATAAAGGTCATAGTCAATATGAACTTGTGTTCCTGTTTTGAAAGGCCTCAGAGTCAGGGTCAGTGATACTGTTGACATTTCTCAAAGCTGCAGGAAACATCAAAGTGGATGCATGAGAACAGGATTTATTTATCTTTTCCTTTCATTTCTTTTTTTCCACAGTATGCCCTCCAGAAATGTTTAGTACGAGACTATTTTCTAATGTGCATATTTAAGTCTGAAAAGAGAGACTGGAACTTGGAGGCTGAAACACCAATGCAGAAAATATCAAACAAAAACACACAGAAGAAAATTACAGTCTGGAGTCATCATTTATTTACAATATATTAAAATGTAATGCAAAATTATTACTTATAACAAGTGGTCATTTTGTTCAATAATGAAAATAAACATTAACTATTTTGAAAGCTAGTATGAATCAATACAGATATTTATATATTTTATATATATATAAATATTAATGTGTACAGTCCGCAATGTTATGTTCACTAATTTCTTTGTTTTCATTTTTCCCCCAGGTGTCTTATGATGATTCAGGTTTAAGAGTATCATATAACGACATCATAAAACAGTTGAAAATTCCTTTTAAAAGTCCCGTTGACTGCATAGAGCAGGGCTTCCCACACCCGGTCCTGGTGTAGTGTTTCCCCTGCACTACACAGTGGATTCAAATCCCCAACTCATCATCAAGCTTTGATTAGCTCAATCCGCTGTGTAGTGCTGGGGCAAACACCAAAACATGCACCCGGCGGAGGAGCAGGACCGAGTTTGGGAAGCCCTGGCATAGAGAACAAGGGGATGTGATAGACGAGTGTCTTTAAAAATCATGTGTAATACAATCACACGTGGATAATACACATGTTGGCAGGCAGATAATACACATGTTGGCAGGCCTGCTCAATTCATTAATGCTAATTCATAAATACTAAAGAGACAGCCGAAGGGTTCATTGTAACACCAAGCAACCGTAAAAGCGTGGGTCTTTAATATCTTCCTGGTTAAACTGTTGCGCTGTTGTAAAAGGTAGCATTGGTTCAGGACAGAATACTGATGAATCCTACATGGCAAATAGGCTTCAGAAACACTGAAAAATATTTGAATGCATTATATCCAGTTTACAGGGGTGGATTTAACATGCTGGTTGAGGACACCTAATCCTCACCATGTGTAATCCAGTATGGTATGGTCCAAATGTGGGTGTTGAAGGAGATATAAACTACAGACAAACCACCATAAAGCATGGTGTTGAATATCATTCCCTTTGGAAAGCAAAGCACATCAAATGGAAAGAAAAAACAAGTGAAAAGCACAAGAACAACAACAACCACAATGACAGAGAGAAAAAAACAGCTCAGCCAAAGACCCTCCCCCAAATGCTTTTCTGCAAAGTACTTAGTTCATTTCAAGTTGAAATCAAATGAGACAAAGCATCTCATAGGGTACACTACACTCAAACCTCCTGGAAATCATGTCCTTGATGGCAGCACTCTTGAAAACAAATTCTAATTTTATTTCAAACATCAAAACAAAAAGATAAAAAAAAGAAGAGAAAGGACTAAAGTTTCATCACAAGCAGTTTGGTGCAGCAGCTCTCTTCTGTTGTCTTCCCGTTAGGAAACATTATTATCCTGCAAAAACAAGTAATAAAAAACAAGCAGATGAGCCGATGAAAGCGTCTTTGTTCGGTGTGGCGCAGCGTGGCACTGCAGACAGAATCTAAGCACAGCTGTGTGGGTGCCAGCTGTAGAGGACCCTACTTATATCTCCCAAAAATAAACTCTGGTCTTTTTTTTACCAGGACGAGCAAATAAGAAATAACACAGTGTACACACCTAGTTGCAACAAAGGTTTTTTTGGTATTTATTTTCTCCCCCTTTTTTTCTTGTTTTTTTTTCTTTCTTGTCTCCCAATGCAGTGATAAAACATTAGGGAACATTGCTACAGTTCCTTGGCACAGTTACAACCATGATCATGATCAAATCTAGGAAGGAGGAGACGATGGCTCCAGCCAAGCAGCAGCTGTCCTCATGCAGCTAGCAGAGACAAGAAAGACAAGTCATTATTAATGGAGGTGCTGTTCAACTGGAGGGGCCAGATCCAAGATGGAGACACACAGTCACATGTGACTGGTGAAATACATTAAGACAGGGTTGGCCCAGTGGAGTGAGAGAAACCATTGGTGTTGTGTACTGTACACTGACGTACTATGGCACCTTCTCTAGACCTTAGCAATGCAAGCTGTTTTGTAATAGTAGAATAATAATGACAGTCATAGTATCATGTTGCAGGGTTAGAAGAACAGAGTGGTTGTGAGTGTGTGCACGTGTGTGAAAACAGCACAGTGAGTCCGATCATGCACCACTGGGGCCCTCTCAACCTGCAGCCTGTGTTGGCTGATGTATGTGTTAACTACGTTGTCTCAGAGGGCTCGTCTTCACTGTCACTGTTGTTCAGGTAGCTGCCGCGTGTATATCTGGAGCGGTAGGACCCTCGAGACGCACCACCATCTTTATGTTCTTCCTCCTCTTCTTCCTCGGATTTGTCCGAGCAGAAACGTCTTCGGCTAGGAGGACTGGAAGGAGAGAGAAAGAAAAAGGATCAAAAGACAACTGAAGATAGTTGGGACACAGTGGGGCACGATCATTACCAAATATCAATCCAATGTTCTTATCCTTTATGTAATGTTAGACATTATAAATGTACACAAACACATGCACGGATGCATACTACCATAGCTTTAGTCATAAAACTAAAGTAGGTCCATTTGTATACCATTTATTAAACAAAAAAAACAAACTTATTACACAGAGAGAATGTGATGGATTCTGGTTCTGGTTTGTGGTTGAATGAATCTGCTATGCGCTGTGGTTTCCTCTCCAAAAACAGAAGAATGGCACACCTACAGTGCACTGGCTGGCTTCCCTCTCTCTCTCTGTCATTAGATAGTCTTCCTGCAGCCTACCGCTATTGTTAGTCTGAACGGGATTTAACATTCAGGCCTGCTTAAATAATGCAAACCTAGTGTTAATTACTGTCAATCGGGCATCTAAAAAGAACTTGCTGCTTGTGTAAATCAATGCAGTGGGTCTAATTACGGCCAGAGTTAATGGGGCTGCAGGGGAAATCTATGGTGGCCGTCTTAATTGACGACCCCTGGAATTTTCTTATTTCCGGGGCCATAAATCAGGCTGACGTTTGGGTGGAGAACTAGTGAGCAGCACTACGGCTACACCCAAGTCAGCTTTGTCTTTTCCTCCAATCTAAGCCACTGCTGCTAGGCTAATCGGCATTGTAATGCATCCACAACACGCTTATCTCTCTCCCTCACCCCCCCCCTCTCTCTGAATTACAGCAGTGCAAAGCAATGTCACAATGATTGCCATTGAAGAGATGCAAATTCAAATTGCTTTCTGATGAGCTCTCGTGAATTAAGGACCTCAATTAGTATTTAGGAATTGAGAGTGTAAATAGAAAACAAAAATGTCTTGAGATGAGCCAAGTGAAATTGTACATCTCTACAGTAATGATGATGTACTGTTGAAGCCCTAACAGGAATAGGTCAAGTAAGTCAAAGTGATGCATCATTCATAACACAACTGATGTGGTATTAGGCTTTCAAAAGGTGACTGGATATTTAGGTTATATTATATTGTACTCAGGAGAGGCTTGACTGAGCAACCTCTCTCTGTGGTTAGACCACAACACCATGCAGTGGACACACTCCTACACTCCACACCAGGCAACAGGCATCACCTACTGCCAGCCTCAGTCACTGTCCGGTCTGTACAGATACTTCATCATCAGGTTGTCCACTTTCTTCTTCCTATTCTTCTCCTCCTTCTTGTTAGGAAGGGGCTGCCCTTCAGCAGGCGTCCCCGCCTCCCCCTCTGGGCTACAGGCCTGGCGGCCAGGGTCTCTCTTCACGCTGTTGGTGCTTTTGTAGGAGATGGTAGAAGCACCAGAGCTGGAGCTAGACTCTGAGTCAGACTCTGAATCCAAGGATGAGGATGAAGAAGAGGACTCCTTTTTGGACATATTTTTGGACTTCTTGCCTTTGTTCTTGTAGCTGCCCTTCTTGCTGCAGCGGTCCTCATCGGAGCCATCTGACTCGGAGCTGTGGCTCCTCTTCTTCTTCTTCTTGCCTTTGCTCTTCTTTCCGCTGTGGCTGCGGCTGCTCATACTGCTGGAGGACCTCCTAAAATCCACGGCCGACGAGGAGCGTCTCAGACTGCTGGTGCTGTGCCCGCTGTCCGCCTCCCTGTCGCCTCTCCCCCTAACGCTAAGCACACTCTTCCTGTCGTCCTCTGTGTCGTCCTCTTTCCTCCCTTCCTCGGCCTCTGAGTCTTCCAGGCTGGTGCGTTTGAACTTGATGGGTTTGAAGTTGAGCACCTCGTTGATGGCCTTCTCCAGGTCGGGGTCCAGGTAATTGCGGTGGCTGACGGTGGCCTGCTTGATGTCCGAGGTGTCAGGGAGCTTGTCGTCATCTCTGTAGGAGCGGACGGGTGGCGGGGGCATGGACAGGCTGCGTCCCGTGGAGGAGTGGGGGCTGTAGGCTGAGGAGCGCTCAGTGAGGGCCGCCACGCTGTGCCCGTCCTCCATGTCATCGAACTCGCTGAGGCGGCAGCTGTGGAAGTCAGATATGCGCGAGTCAGCACGGCTTACGCTGCCAGGGCTCCTGCCCCCAGAACGACGACTAGGAGAGGGGCTGCTGGGGCAGCGACCACTTCTTCCATATGACTCGTCCGTACGGTGTGCGGAAGTGCTGCGGCGGCTCAGGGGACTGGACATACCCAGGCTGATGGTTGACTTGGTGTCGTCCTCTGGGCTCAGGCCACAGCGCGTGGTGGCAACGCAGACCCGGCTGGGAGCCATGGAGGACACGGTGGACTCTTTGTCGAAGTCTCCCCAGCGGCTGTCCATGCCCTTCCTAGCCCTGCTGGTGGCTTCAGTGTAGGCCTGGGAAATAACCGAGCCACGGTCATCATCATTCCCAGTCTGGGACTTCCTCCAGGAGCTGGAGCTGACTGAGTAGGAGTCACCCTGGGGTGAGGAGCATTTGGACTTGGCCTTACGGAAGGAGGTGATAGACTCATGGGAGTCCTGTTCCTTCTTGTGGGAACTGAAGAGGGAGCTGTCGTCCCCTTTACCTCCGATGGAGTCATTGATGTTGGAGTGCTTCCTGTAGCTCAGGGAACTCATCACAGACACTGGCCTGCTCTGATCTACCTCTTTCTCTTTGCCCTCTTTGTTAAACTCTTTCCGTTCCTTACCCTCTTTCCACTCTTTCCCTTCCTTTGCGTCTACGTTTATGGCAAATCTAGAAAGAGGGAGGGAGGGAGGAGTGGCAGGACAGAAAAAAGTTGAAGTAGATGGAGGAAGCGGAAGAGGAGGAAGAGAGAAATAATGATAGATGAATTACAAACTTAAAAAGGAGAGATGAATGATAGGAATAAACAGGAATAAGATGAGCATATATTGAACTTAGCAGGAAGAAAGTAAAGACAAGTTGATATAACAATGATTCAAACTAATGTGGGGTAGAGAATGTCTGTTTGAATTCACAACTTCAACACAGAAAAAAAACAGATGCACAAGATACACATTTAAGATATGTACTGACTCGAGAAATACCCTCAAACAAAATGTATTGTTCTAATCAATTCCTTTATGCAAAATCAAAGTCTCTGTTTTGAACTAGTTTAGTAGGGGGGTATTCATTTGAATTTCATGTGTGTAAATGTTAGAAATAATTATAGTCAAGCATCTCATTGTGGTTAAATATGTTGAGTGATTCAGCAAGAGAGATGGACACACACTTCCCATGTGTGTGTTTCCGTCTTAACCAACACACACAACTGAGATCAAGGAACTGAGCTCTCCTGAAGGAAGGGAGGATGTCTATGGGGACACACAGTTACGAGAGATTTAAAAACTCTTAAAAGTATTTCAAAGTTGTGGCCAGCTGAAGTGGGGGTGTGGGACAGACAAATCTAGGGCAATCGAAGCTGTCAGACACATCCATTAATCTCAGGGAGAGGGGAGAACGGGAGAGAGAGGAAGAGGAGGGGGGAGAGAGGAGGGGTATAGGTATGCATGCCAGCTGGCCACCGGGCATGTCGATAAAACTGCCAGGGAGGCGGCTGTCATCAAGGCAGTGACAATAAAAGATAAAGAGGCTGGAGGAAACACCAGTAATAATAATAATAACACCTCCCTATGTCTAGCCAAGTGTTCCAGTCTAATTGTTTTATCTGCATTGGGAGCTAAGTGCTAGGCTGGACGACGTCAACATCCTGATAGGGGGGGACTGGACACTAAAACCAGTTTGGGCTGCTATGTAAGCAGGGGGAATGTGCGTGTGTTGGTGAAGACAGGACCATAGTGGTGAAGACAGGACCATAGTGGTGAAGACAGGACCATAGTGGTGAAGACAGGACCATAGTGGTGAAGACAGGACCATAGTGGTGAATACAGGACATTAGTGGTGAAGACAGGACATTAGTGGTGAAGACAGGACCTTAATGGTGAAGACAGGACATTAGTGGTGAAGACAGGACATTAGTGGTGAAGACAGGACATTAGTGGTGAAGACAGGACATTAGTGGTGAAGACAGGACATTAGTGGTGAAGACAGGACATTAGTGGTGAAGACAGGACCATTAGTGGTGAAGACAGGACCTTAGTGGTGAAGACAGGACCATAGTGGTGAAGACAGGACCTTAGTGGTGAAGACAGGACCTTAGTGGTGAAGACAGGACCTTAGTGGTGAAGACAGGACCATAGTGGTGAAGACAGGACATTAGTGGTGAAGACAGGACATTAGTGGTGAAGACAGGACATTAGTGGTGAATACAGGACCTTAGTGGTGAAGACAGGACCTTAATGGTGAAGACAGGACCATAGTGGTGAAGACAGGACCATTAGTGGTGAAGACAGGACATTAGTGGTGAAGACAGGACCATAGTGGTGAAGACAGGACCATAGTGGTGAAGACAGGACCATAGTGGTGAAGACAGGACCTTAGTGTTGAATACAGGACATTAGTGGTGAAGACAGGACATTAGTGGTGAAGACAGGACCATAGTGGTGAAGACAGGACCATAGTGGTGAAGACAGGACCATAGTGGTGAAGACAGGACCATAGTGGTGAAGACAGGACCATAGTGGTGAAGACAGGACCATAGTGGTGAAGACAGGACCATAGTGGTGAAGACAGGACCATAGTGGTGAAGACAGGACATTAGTGGTGAAGACAGGACCATAGTGGTGAAGACAGGACCTTAGTGGTGAAGACAGGACATTAGTGGTGAATACAGGACCATAGTGGTGAAGACAGGACCTTAATGGTGAAGACAGGACCATAGTGGTGAAGACAGGACCATAGTGGTGAAGACAGGACCTTAGTGGTGAAGACAGGACATTAGTGGTGAAGACAGGACATTAGTGGTGAATACAGGACCTTAGTGTTGAAGACAGGACATTAGTGGTGAAGACAGGACCTTAGTGGTGAAGACAGGACCTTAGTGGTGAAGACAGGACATTAGTGGTGAAGACAGGACCTTAGTGGTGAAGACAGGACATTAGTGGTGAAGACAGGACCATTAGTGGTGAAGACAGGACCTTAGTGGTGAAGACAGGACCATAGTGGTGAAGACAGGACCATAGTGGTGAAGACAGGACCATAGTGGTGAAGACAGGACATTAGTGGTGAAGACAGGACATTAGTGGTGAAGACAGGACATTAGTGGTGAAGACAGGACCATAGTGGTGAAGACAGGACCATAGTGGTGAAGACAGGACCTTAGTGGTGAAGACAGGACCTTAGTGGTGAAGACAGGACCTTAGTGGTGAAGACAGGACCATAGTGGTGAAGACAGGACATTAGTGGTGAATACAGGACATTAGTGGTGAATACAGGACATTAATGGTGAAGACAGGACCATAGTGGTGAAGACAGGACCTTAATGGTGAAGACAGGACCTTAGTGGTGAAGACAGGACCGCTGCAGCATGTGCCATACTGACCTGGAGCTCTTGAGGCTGCCGTCATCTGAGAGGTTCTTGGTAGATCCCTTGTTTTTGGACAGCCAGGACTTGACCCCATCCACACAGTCTTCAATCTCCAAGTCAGATGAGTCTCCCTCACTGTGTGGAGGGGAGGGAAAAAACACAACATCATTGGGAGGACAGGATGGGAGTAGAGAAAAAGAGAGGTGGGGAAGAACTGAAAGAGTGATGGAGAAAATGTATAAAGAGGAAGAGGGAGAGGCGATGGAGGGAGGGAGGGAGGGGTGAGAGAGGGATGGAGTGAAGTTGAAGAGAGAAGGAGAGGGGGAGAGAAGGATTCTGTAGTATTGGAAGTTAGTGAGGCAACCAAGGAGGACCACATAATTGAATTAGGAGAGAAGACAATAGAAAACCACATGCACTAGACCACAGGAGCTCTAGGAAACACACACATCGACACACTTGTTGTCACTGTTAGCAGTGTTATCACTGTGGCCCTGTGGTTAGCTGGCAATGGGGCACAGTTTGTCCCCCAAAGAGGACTCAATTCCATTCACTCTGATCCAAAGCCACTCAAGTTAAGGTGGAGCACAAGGAGAGAGACCAGGAATGGGATAAAGTGGAAAGTGAAGAGAATGGGCACAAAACGTAGGGATTTTCACTTTCATCTCACCCACTTATCTATTCCCTCCACAGCCCCCAAAGTTGCGGTTGAGCTCTTGACAAAATGATTTGGTGCACAGCTTGGGTGCTGAGCTGTTTTCTCTCTAAATTATCATTATGGCGTCGACAGCCTACTGCGAAGCGTGAGGAGAAATGGAGGGTTGTCAGAAATTTGACACGGTTGAAAAGAGCATGACACTCATTAAGTGCCGTCAGAGCCCAATGCTCATGTGGTGCTGCGAAATTAAGGTGTTACAGCTTAATAATAAAACTGAGACATCGATCGGGGGTGGTCCAAAATCTCCACATCTGCTTTTAAAAACCTCTTATCTTGCTGTGGAGTAGAGAGAAAATAGCTTTTTCAGGACGTATACTGCAGCACAAGACCCACCAGCACATACAGTAGCTACAATTAAAATCGTTAAGAGGCAGAGATACAAAAGCATCCCCTGATCGTAGAATGGTCATAACTAGGCAGCTCTGTTTTAACCTGTACAATAACTTCAAATACTAGGCACTAAGATGGCAGTGTTTATAAGGGAAGGAGAAGGTTTGATAGTCGAGATAAAAGCATTTCTCTAGGAGGGAAGCTGTAATTAACTTTGCAGGCCATGCCTGGCCTATTAGACAATGTGGGGACGTTCAGTGAGAATTGTTATTGTGACAGAGTGAGCGGCTGGCTTTGGCACAGAGGCCTTGTCCATATGGGGGCAAAGAAAGAATGAAGGAGACCTGGGAAAAAAAACAAGCTAAAGTTAGCTAACCGGTGCAGACATTTCCATGGCTGTTAACTCATCTCCTCTCCTCCGAGATAAAACAACAAAATATACAATGGGGCAAAAAAGTATTTAGTCAGCCACCAATTGTGCAAGTTCTCCCACCACACCTTTGCAAATAAATTCATTAAAAATCCTACAATGTGATTTTCTGGATTTTTCCCCCCTCATTTTGTCTGTCATAGTTGAAGTGTACCTATAATGAAAATTACAGGCCTCTCTCATCTTTTTAAGTGGGAGAACGTGCACAATTGGTGGCTGAATTGAGAACGTGCACAATTGGTGGCTGATATATATATATATATATATATATATTCTATTTGTGTCTTTGTTGGGCTTTGCGAGTCAACTCCTCCCCAGCCTCTTAAGATTTGTCTTTTATCCGTTCACTTATCTGGCAACATACTGCTTTGAAGAACTATCGCCGCCCCAGGAATACTAAGAGCACTGATGTTGCTTTAAAGAAAGAAAGAAATTGAAAAACCTAAATTGTTTAAGAATATTATTTGGAGGAAGGCTGGTATTTTGTTTCTCTTGACCCTGATTACATCACCAGGGAAAAATTACATTAGCTGTGATTATGCAAAATTAATGTCAAAACCCTCCGTACAAAATAGTCAAAAATGCATTAATTCAAGGAGAGAATTTCCTTAAGCACTAATTTTTGATTCATTTATACAAGTACAATCCTGTTGAGATTCAAATGTTTTTGGGGGGTGAAGGAGACCTGTCCACGACTTGAAGGATGTGCTTCTCTTTCCCCTTGTGCATTTTGTCCAAGGAGGAGCCCGTGGGTAAATGGAGGTGATGCATTCAGATCACAGAGGCCTTCCTTCCCCCGGGCCGGGGCCAAAACAAACCGACGGGACGACGGACCCTTTATAATCGAGCGCTTCACACATGGTGTCACACACGATTTATATCCTTGACCGCCATACCATTAGTTAAGCCGTGCCGAGAGCCCAGGGGAGGCAAACAAACACAGCGTGTGGAGGGAGACATTAATTGTCTGTGACAATCTGCCTCCATTGGTTGTACATCTCTGTTACACACTATTACATTCATCATTAGCTCCTATGGATCCTCTTCTGCTCCCTCCGCCCTGCTCCTCTTTGATGTCCCTGAGTCTTACAAGCGTCTGTGTTGATGTTAAGAACATTTGGGATTTTATTAGGCAGCTCAGCCTAGACAGCATCTCCCTATGGGGGTTCAACACAGCCAGCCAGCCAGGCATCAAATCAAATAAACTTTTATTTGTCACATACACATGGTTAGCAGATGTTAATGCGAGTGTAGCCAAAAGCTTGTGCTTCTAGTTCCGACAGTGAAGTAATATCTAACAATAATATCTAACAAGTAATCTAACAATTCCCCTAACAACTATCTAATACACACAAATCTAAAGGGGTGAATGAGAATATGTACATGTAAGTATATGGATGAGCGATGACGAAGATGCAATAGATGTACAGTGCCTTGCGAAAGTATTCGGCCCCCTTGAACTTTGCGACCTTTTGCCACATTTCAGGCTTCAAACAAAGATATAAAACTGTATTTATTTGTGAAGAATCAACCACAAGTGGGACACAATCATGAAGTGGAACGACATAACTTTTTAACAAATCAAAAACTGAAAAATTGGGCGTGCAAAATTATTCAGCCCCTTTACTTTCAGTGCAGCAAACTCTCTCCAGAAGTTCAGTGAGGATCTCTGAATGATCCAATGTTGACCTAAATGACTATTGATGATAAATACAATCCACCTGTGTGTAATCAAGTCTCCGTATAAATGCACCTGCACTGTGATAGTCTCAGAGGTCCGTTAAAAGCGCAGAGAGCATCATGAAGAACAAGGAACACACCAGGCAGGTCCGAGATACCGTTGTGAAGAAGTTTAAAGCCGGATTTGGATACAAAAAGATTTCCCAAGCTTTAAACATCCCAAGGAGCACTGTACAAGCGATAATATTGAAATGGAAGGAGAATCAGACCACTGCAAATCTACCAAGAACTGGCCGTCCTTCTAAACTTTCAGCTCATACAAGGAGAAAACTGATCAGAGATGCAGCCAAGAGGCCCATGATCACTCTGGATGAACTGCAGAGATCTACAGCTGAGGTGGGAGACTCTGTTCATAGGACAACAATCAGTCGAATATTGCACAAATCTGGCCTTTATGGAAGAGTGGCAAGAAGAAAGCCATTTCTTAAAGATATCCATAAAAAGTGTTGTTTAAAGTTTGCCACAAGCCACCTGGGAGACACACCAAACATGTGGAAGAAGGTGCTCTGGTCAGATGAAACCAAAATTGAACTTTTTGGCAACAATGCAAAACGTTATGTTTGGCGTAAAAGCAACACCTGAACACACCATCCCCACAGTCAAACATGGTGGTGGCAGCATCATGGTTTGGGCCTGCTTTTCTTCAGCAGGGACAGGGAAGATGGTTAAAATTGATGGGAAGATGGATGGAGCCAAATACAGGACCATTCTGGAAGAAAACCTGATGGAGTCTGCAAAAGACCTGAGACTGGGACGGAGATTTGTCTTCCAACAAGACAATGATCCAAAACATAGAGCAAAATCTACAATGGAATGGTTCAAAAATAAACATATCCAGGTGTTAGAATGGCCAAGTCAAAGCCCAGACCTGAATCCAATCGAGAATCTGTGGAAAGAACTGAAAACTGCTGTTCACAAATGCTCTCCATCCAACCTCACTGAGCTCGAGCTGTTTTGCAAGGAGAAATGGGGAAAACAAATTCAGTCTCTCGATGTGCAAAACTGATAGACACATACCCCAAACGACTTACAGCTGTAATCACAGCAAAAGGTGGCGCTACAAAGTATTAACTTAAGGGGGCTGAATAATTTTGCACGCCCAATTTTTCCGTTTTTGATTTGTTAAAAAAGTTTGAAATATCCAATAAATGTTGTTCCAGTTCATGATTGTGTCCCACTTGTTGTTGATTCTTCACAAAAAAATACAGTTTTATATCTTTATGTTTGAAGCCTGAAATGTGGCAAAAGGTCACAAAGTTCAAGGGGGCCAAATACTTTCGCAAGGCACTGTATATACTGTACTTTATACCATGTGATTAGTGTAATGTAAGATATGTAAACATTATTAAAGTGGCATTATTTGGAGTGCATTGCATAAAGTGACCAGTGATTGGGTCTCAATGTAGGCAGCAGCCTCTCTGAGTTAGTGATGGCCTTGAGTTAGTCTGATGGCCTTGAGATAGAAGCTGTTTTTCAGTCTCTCGGTCCCAGCTTGATGCACCTGTACTGACCTTGCCTTCTGGATGGTAGTGGTGTGAAAAGGCAGTGGCTCGGGTGGTTGATGTCCTTGATGATCTTTTTGGCCTTCCTGTGACATCGGATGCTGTAGGTGTCATGGAGAGCAGGTAGTTTGCCCCCGGTGATCAGTTGTGCAGACCGCACCACCCTTTGGAGAGCCTTGCGGTTGTGGGCTGTGCAGTTGCTGTTGCGCCTTCTTCACCACACTGTCTGACTATTTCAGTTTGTTTGTGATGTGTACGCCGACGAACTTAAAAACCTTCCACCTTCTCCACTGCTGTCCCTTCGATGTTGATAGGAGGGGGGGGGGGGTGCTGTTTCCTGAAGTCCATGATCATCTCCTTTGTTGACGTTGAGTGAGAGGTTATTTTCCTGACACCACACTCCGAGTGCCCTCACCTCCTCCCTTTAGGCTGTCTCGTCGTTGTTGGTAATCAAGCCCACTACTTTTGTCTGCAAACTTGATGATTGAGTTAGAACCGTGCATGGCCACGCAGTACAGGGAGTACAGGAGGGGGCTGAGCACGCACCCTTGTGGGGCCCCAGTGTTGAGGGTCAGCGAAGTGGAGATGTTGTTTCCTACCTTCACCACCTGGGGGCGGCCCGTCAGAAAGTCCAGGTCCCAGTTGCACAGGGCGGGGTTGAGACCCAGGGCCTCCAGCTTGATGATGAGCTTGGAGGGTACTATGGTGCTAAATTCTGAGCTGTAGCCAATGAACAGCATCCCAACAGACTGGGATAGGGAGCAATTGAATATGTCCGTAAACACACCAGCCAGCTGGTCTGCGCATGCTTTGAGGACGCGGCTAGGGATGCCATCTGTGACAGCAGCCTCGTGATTGTTAACACGTTTAAATGTTTTACTCACGTCAGCCACGGAGAAGGACAGGGGAGGGCGCAGTCCTTGTTAGTGGGCCTCGATGGTGGCACTGTATTATCCTCAAAGCGGGCAAAGAAGGTGTTTAGTTTGTCTGGGAGTGTGATGTCGGTGTTGGTGCCGTGGCTAGATTTATTTTTGCAGCCCGTGATTTCCTGTAGACCCTGCCACGTACCTCGTGTCTGAGCTGTTAAATTGCGACTCCACCTTGTCCCTGTACTGGCATTTCGCTTGTTTGATTTCCTTGCGGAGGAAATAGCTAGTCTGTTTATATTCAGACATATTCCCAGACCTCTTTCCATGGTTAAATGCGGTGGATCGCGCTTTCAGTGTTGCTTGGATGCCGCCATCTATCCACGGTTTCTGGTTAGGGTAGGTTTTAATAGTCACAGTCTTTATAAAACGCACTCACCGAGTCAGCGTATAGGTCGATGTTGTTCTCTGAGGCTGACCGGAACATATTCCAGTCCGCATGATCAAAACAATCTTGAAGTGTGGCTTCTGATTGGTCGGACCAGCGTTGAATGATTCTCGTCACGGGTACATTCTGTTTGAGTTTCTGCCTATAAGACGGAAGGAGCAAGATGGCGTTGTGGTCAGATTTGCCGAAGGGGGGGCTTTGTATTGCTTCGCGGAAGTCAGAGTAGCAGTGGTCAAGGGTATTGCGCATGCGGGTAGCGCAATCAATAACTGGAAGAATTTAGGTAGAATTTAGGTAGACATGTTCTCAAATTAGCTTTGTTAAAATCCTCAGCTACAATTAATGCAGCCTCAGGATATATGGTTTCCAGATTGCATATAGTCCAGTGAAGTTCCTTGATGGCCGTCTTGGGGTCTGCTTGAGGGGGAATGTACACAGCTGTGACTAACTGATGAGAATTCTCTTGGTAGGTAAAATGGCCGGCACTTGTTTGTAAGCAATTCTTGATCAGGTGAGCAGAAGGACTTGAGTTCATGTATGTTGTTATGATTACACCATGAGTAATTAATCATAAAGCATACACCGCAGCTCTTCCTTTTCCCAGAGGTGTTTATCTCTGTCGGCGCGATGCATGGAGAAGCCTGGTGTCTGAACCGATTCCGACAACATATCCCGAGAGAGTCATGTTTCCATGAAACAGAGGATGTTACAATCTCTGATGTCTCTCTGGAAGGCAACCCTTGCTCGAATTTCATCTACCTTGTTGTCAAGAGACAAGACGTTGGCTAGTAGTATATTCAGGAGTGGTGTGCATGTTTACAGAGCCTGGACGGGTGGCCGCTTTGTCTGCCCCTTTTGTTTTGGATCGCCTACTAGAATTAGCTCCATTTTCCTGGGTGGTGGTCCGAACAGAGCATCCGCTTTGGGAAAGTCGTATTCCTGTTGGTAAGTTGACGTTGATCTTATATCCATTAGTTCTTTCCGGCTGTATGGAATAAGATTTAAGATTTCCTGGGGTAACAATGTAAGAAATAATACATAAAAAAAACAAAATACTGCATAGTTTCCTAAGAACTCGAATCGAAGCAACCATCTCTGTCGGCGCTATGCCATCCAATACGCATCTGTTCAAAACCTATTCAGACACATATGCTATTGCTGTGATCTCCAATACCAGATTAAAAAGGGAGATTGTGACGCAGCTTGTTTTTGTTTTACTTTCTTTCATCCTGACATTGTTAATTTATAATGAACAAAAATATTAACGCAACATGTAACAATTGCTCAGATCTTACTGAGTTACAGTTCATAGAAGGAAATCAGTCAATTTAAATAAATTCATTAGGCCCTAATTTATGGATTTCACTTGACTGGGCAGGGGCGCAGCCATGGGTGGGAAGGCATACAGTGCATTCAGAAAGTATTCAGACCCCTTGACTTATTCCACATTTTGTTACGTTACAGCTTTATTCTAAAATTGATTACATTGTTTTTTCCCTCATCAATCTACACACAATACCCCATAATGACAAAGCAAAAGCAGGTTTAGACATTTTTGCAAATTTATTACAAATAAAAAATGAAATATCACATTTACATAAGTACTCAGACCCTTTACTCGTACTTTGTTGAAGCACCTTTGGCAGCAATTACAGCCTTGAGTCTTCTTGGGTATGACGCTACAAGCTTGACACACCTGTATTTATGGAGTTTCTCCCATTCTTCTCTGCAGATCCTCTCAAGCTCTGTTAGCTTGGATGAGGAGCGTTGCTACACAGTTATTTTCAGATCTCTCCAGAGATGTTCGATCAGGTTCAAGTCCCGGCTCTGGCTGGGCCATTTAAGGACATTCAGAGACTTGTCCCGAAGTCACTCCTGCGTTGTCTTGGCTGTGTGGTTAGGGTCGTTGTCCTGTTGGAAGGCGAACCTTCACCCCAGTTTGAGGTCTTGAGTGCTCTGGAGCAGGTTTTCACCAAGGATATTCTCTGTACTTTGCTCTGTTCATCTTTCTCTCGATCTTGACTAGTCTACCATACTCTACCATAAAGGCCTGATTGGTGGAGTGCTGTAAACCTTCCAAACTTCTTCCATTTAAGAATGATGGAGGCCACTGTGTTCTTCAACGCTGAAAATATTTTTGGGGTACCATTCCCCAGATCTGTGCCTCAATAGTCTCCGCGCTTTATGGACAATTCCTTTGACCTCTTGGCTTGGTTTGTGCTCTGACATGCACTGTCAACTGTGGGACATTATATAGACAGGTGTGTGCCTTTCCAAATCATGTCCAATCAATTGTATTTACCACAGGTGGACTACAATCAAGTTGTAGAAACAGCTCAAGGATGATCAATGGAAACAGGGTGCACCTGAGCTAAGTCTCATAGAAAAGGGTCTGAATACTTATGAAAATAAGTGTCTAAAAGACTGTTTTTGCTTTCTCATTATCGGGTATTGTGTATTCATGAGAATTATTTTTATTTAATCCATTTTAGAAAAAGGCTGTAACGTAACAAAATGTGGAAGAAGTCAAGCGGTCTGAATAGTTTCCGAATGCACTGTAACTATAGAGTTTTCATTCTGGAGATCATTCTTAATTATCTGGAGATCATTAAGGGCTTGTAAAGTTGTTCCTGACATAGGGAATAGAGGTCTCTAGTTTGGCTATGTCTTTACGCACCAGTCTGTAGTACGTGTCCACAGCTAGCCCATGTGGGACGAATGTGGATGGAGGTTGAATACATTGCAAAAAAACAGTTTCAGCCGCAATGTGTGTATGAATTGTAGAGATCCACCTGCATATTGAAGGTATATGTGCTAGTGGGTACAAAATATAATTATTTAGACAATACAGAGATCATTTTTTATTGTAATTTTTACCCCTTTTTCTCCCCAATTTCATTATATCCAATTGGTAGTTACAGTCTTGTCCCATCACTGCAACTCCCCTATGGACTAAGGAGAGGCAAAGGTTGAGAGCCTCCGAAACAAGACCCTGCCAAACTGCACTGCTTCTTGACACACTGCTCGCTTAACCCGGTAGCCAGCCGCACCAATGTGTCAGAGGAAACACTGTCCAGCTGGCGACAGAAGTGAGCTTGCAGGCCCCCGGCCCACCACAAGAAGTCGCTAGATTTCGATGGGACAAGAAAATCACGGCCAAACCCTCCCCTAACCTGGGCGATGCTGGGCCAATTGTGCTCTGCCTCATAGGTCTCCCGGTCACGGCCAGCTGTAACACAGCCTGGGATCGAACCAGGGTCTGTAGTGACGATGCAATGCAGTGCCTTAGACCGCTGCACCACTCGGGAGGCTCATAATACTGAGGTGCAGTTAATCTCTTACTTGACAGATTCACCACTTGGATTTGTTGCGTTGCTGGCTCAGGGAGCGGTGGCTGGTCCTTGTGGCGTTGTTGCTCTTGGTAGTGACGTCTGTGGACTGGTTGTGGAGAATGTTGTCATGTCCTGTTGTCAGTCAGGTCTACAGACGGTTTTCTGTATGGATCCATGGCGTCCCCCTAAAAAAAGAGGACTGTGAGCCAGAGGGGGAGGGGCCATGTGCAGTAACAGCTGGTGTTTCCTCTTCACTTGAGCATGTGTAATCAGTAGAGGAGCCACAAAACATGACCTTCTTCTTGTAAGTCTTAACTGTCACGTCTGCTCCCCCTATTCCCTCCCCTTGGGGCTTTAGGGCGCCAGGTTGCCCTGCATCACGCACTCCTGCCATCCATCACGCACACCTGCCTTCCCTCGTCACGCGCATCAGGGTTATTAGACTCACCTGGACCCACTTATCACCTGTTTATTTCCTCCCCTATATTTGTCAGTCCCCAGCTCTGTTCCCCACTGCTGCTTTGTATTGTTTTAGTCTTTAGTGTTAGTTTGCTGACACTGTTCCTGTCTCGCTCCATGTCCGTTATTTATTAAATGTTTTACTCCCCCGTACCTGTTTCGTCTCTCCGAGATCAACTCATGTGACAGGGGATTTTAGTGGGTATGTGATTTTATTGATTTTTACATGTGATTTATTGATTTTACATGTGATTTTATTGGGTAATCGGGCACAGGTTGGGGTTCAGCCAGTAGTAGACTGCGTTGACTGCGTATCCCTTTGGTATTTGTGGATCTTGGCTGCTTTAAGGTCCTCTTGGAGTGCTTTGGTCGTCTCTTTGAGTGTGCAATTGTGTCTGGTGTCGAACTCTCCAGCGGAGGGTACAGTATGTCCTTGATGGAGACAATTATAGTATCCAATTCGGCCTTAAACATTTGTTTAGGATGGCACACCATCGGTTGTTACAGTCCTTGTTCTCTGTAAAGATAGCTGATGCCTTTTGATTGCGCAATACTTTTGGGACTCTTTTATTCTGTAAGCGTACCTACATGTAATTCTAGGTGTGCAACTTCTTTTGTTTTTCAACTTTCTGCCAGTCAATTGTCAATTATTTCTATGTATTATATACACGCCCATCCAACAAAACTTTGTTATCAAATCAGTAGCTATTATTGCCATTACTGCCTAGTACTGAACAACATAAAGGACATGTTAGGATTCAATAACAAAAACCCTGGAAAGAACAGCTGGGGTCTCTCATCCAATTACTCCCTAGAAAACATGAACTTCCCAACACCACATTCTCTGCTGTAATGCGCCAGTGTTGTACAAGCCCATCATTAAAGGTAGACTCATTAAAGGTAGACTAAATGATGTTGCCACGAGCAGCACCACAGATATTGAGATGAGCGAGATGCAAGACTTGACTTTCAGACAGTCACATACAGTAGCTGTGCATGTGCATGTGTTTGCTTCATTCTGTTCACAGTGTGGCATCCACAGGACCAAAACAGTGGAGAAGTTGAGCCTCACGCTTCAACGCTCTTAGTTATTGCGGAAAATGACCCACTATGCTGTTTACTTTCTGCATCGACGTCACATCGCTGAGTCTACCTTTAACATTCAGAACACATTCTGCTTTAACAAAAAGCAGCACTTTACAATACTGCTTAACAAGGGTTTAACAGCAGAAACGTCAGTAACAGCTATAGGGGCACATGGACATGGGACTGGAATGGCCCAGACCCAAAGGTTAACACTGCATGTGAGCCACTTTCCAGATGAGCAGAGAACTTTTTGTAAGACATTTGAGGGTTCTGCATTATATAGTGCGTGTAAAAGATTCATGAGGAACACACCATTCGTCTTTTCGTCAGAAGCAGACAGTCATATCTCACATCCACCCCAGAGCAAAGCTCTGAAATATTCAATAGGCCATGAGAGCGGGCGTGCAGCCTCTGGGCAAAGAACGCTGTTCAAACAAGGCACAGCGGTGTCCAACAGAACCCCCGGAGGACACGCTGGGACAGCAAACACAAGGGGAAGTAGGGTTCTCACTGGAAAGGTAGGAGTCCAAATACTGAGCCCTGGTGGACACCACATGACACTTACCCAGCGATGGATGCTTACTACGCCAGTTAGATATTATATATGTTAACCTCAGTTTAAGGCGTTACTCAATGAATAACCACACAGACACTCTGGGGAAGGGGTTGTTTTATACTTGGTTTAGAAAAGCATGTTGTCAATGGCATTCATGCAGTTCAGCATGTGGCCTCATGCAATGAAGAGTGTAGCAAATTAGGCTATGGGGGAATAGCTGAGCCCTGGAATAACGATGCAGTATCACTGAGCTTGTTCGTTGAATGGTATCCCATAGTTAAGTCCTTATGAAGTGACATATGGACTATGCCTTAAACTTGAACTTATATGAGATGGCTTGAACATGGACAATAGATCTGCTGCTTGATATTGCATCCTTTTCAGTGAAGGGCATCATACTATTCCACAATAGCATTTAAAACAATGTCAAACAACACAAACTCCAGTTCCTCACGTTTTGTTCCTTCTTTTCTGATACTTTGTCACCATGTCTTGTAAACTGGTCATGATGATGGATGACAGACAGAGACACAAAGAAATAAAAAATACAAACACAAAACAAACAGAAGAGAAAAGTGAGACAGGAAATGGGTAGGTACAGTCCAAGTAAACCAAAAGAACGTGATGAATAGGCTAATGCTTGAAGGATCTAAAACCTAAATCATTGTGGATATCATGGCTGATGTGGTGGTGATGACCATATATATCCTATTCAATTACTAGTATTCTAATTCTATGATGATGACCCTGTGGTTCTATTAAATATATTTCCTCCCAGTGGGAGAGATTCAAGCGCTGCATATTGCTGGGTTACTGACTCAGCACACCACATCATCCTGATCCCCATCCTGTTACCACGTAGAGAAGAAAGAGTACGCACTATACTCAAACCTGACTCACAGAGGGAAGAAAGGCCTTCTCCCCAGGACTGCACTCATAAACAAACAAATAAACAAACAAGGCTCGGCAGGAACAGAGAGCGAGTAAATAAATAAGGAACGGGAGGAGACGGAACTCGATTTCACTGACGTAGCTTTAGCTAGCTGCCTATCTCACCGAATACAGGAAACAAAGAATATATATATTTTTTAAAAGCCTGAAAATTTAGCCCAGCAGTTTTCAGCGCATAAATCTTTCAGATTGTGTGAATAAGAAAAGACAGAGTCGGGGGAGAGTTCTCTCTGATTGCTTTATCCAAGGCCTCTTTCAATGGAACATCCATCCTGACTGGGTCATTCTCTCTCTCCATCTCTCTCTCTCGTCCTCTTCCTACCATCTCTTCTGCTGAGTTTATCTACAGTTTAACTGTGTAACAGTAGCTGCTCTCTATGCTGAGTGCGTGCTGATGAGCTGACACTTGCTGTCATGAGAGGACATGAGGTAAATTAATTATATTAAGTGAATTTATATGTTTGGGCACTAAATAGACAGCTATACCTGTTGTATTAGGTTAATGTATATGTCCGGGCACAAAATAGACAGCTATACCTGCTGATGAGGTCCTCGTTGCCGTCACTCTCCATCTCGTCCTCGATGGCGGCCTGGAGGTCACCAATCCTCTTGAAGGCTAGTTTAAGGTCTGCCTGCAGGCTCTGATTGGCTGCCTCCAAGCTTTCAATATCCATTTCCTGTCGGAAGAGAGTGAGACACTCTAAGCTAAGGTCCCAGCATTAAACCTACATCTGACCATTTCTGAAGTCTCTTTTGTCGTTCTCATTTTTCTGAATGTCTAATCCTGAATCCTGAACAAAGCAAGGTTGATGGGAACTGCAGCCGTTATTTCATATCTTCAAAGCGCCCCACTGTAAAAAGCCAGTCTGTACAGTGCCCCAGTCCCCTCGGCCCATTTGTGACTTTGGGTCTTACCAGCTCATGTTTCTTGCGGCTGGCCTCTCCCTCCTTCTTGGCCAGCTCTCCCATCTCCTCCTTGATATCTCTGATCTGTCTCTGGAGCCGCTTGTTCTGCTCCTTCTCCCGGGTCTCGCTGGTGCTGCGGTGATCCCGCTCCTCTGTTAGCTTCTCAAGGTTCTCCTTTAGACGGGCCACCAGGCTCTGAATGACCAACAGCAGACAGGGACCATGTTAGAAGAAACACTGCACTCACAGTCTACATCTGGCACAGGTCAGAGACCGTATCATGCATGCAGCTATGTGAGAGATACTCCATATCTAAAATGGGATTCAGTTTAGGAAAAACCTACACCAAAAAATCTAATCATATTGTATCGGTCACATGCGACGAATAGAACAGGTGTAGACATTGCCTTTAAATCCTTACTTACAAGCCCCTAACCAACAATGCAGTTCAATAAATAAACTTACTTGCTTTGAGATATTCCCCAAGTAAGGGCAAGAAACTACTAATTAAATAGAGTCTACCTGCTAAACATCGTTCTGCTACATACTGTATTTGCAACGCAGAAGAATGCTCCAGCATTTCATATGAGCACATACATCAACTTCAATGCACTGAAAAGGCTGAATCCAGCCTCCACTAATGCTAAACAGCCATTAGCCTCCAGCCTTGTCGATGTTTCACACTGTGAGTGGGTAAGTTCTGCTCTCTGCCCTCTCAGATGTTTATTGATTGGCCTCCTATAGTTTTCTGTCTACCAGAAATATCCAGCCACTCACAGTGGTTTCAAATGCCATGAGTAGCAACAAGACATGGCTAAATACGACCTTAAAACCCCTTATAACTTTGGACGTATCCTTCCCAAAACTGAACAATTCTTAGTTGGTCTTTCTATTATTCCATCCAGTGGAGAACATTGACAGAGAGGGATTCTCTGAGAGAGTTTTACTTTTAGATTGGAGTTAAAGCAGTGTGTCTGGCTGTCTACACATTGATGGTAATTACAAGTCCAAAAGTTGCCAAACTGAGCAAAGATGCATTTGTCTGAGGGGAAGAAAATGGATTTATATTTTTCCCTGGCTGTGTGCGAACAGTAACCTTGTGAGGTGGCCTTTCTGAACATGGTGGAGTGTAGCTTGTCATTCCAATCCCTCAAGTAGCCACTTCTGGGCAGCCCTGTTCTCCCTCTCTGCACAGACCATACAAACGCTCCTCCCCACACACACATCACAGCACAGACACACTGCTACTCCTAGACAGGAACTGCCAGGCAACAAGGCAGCATCTCAATCCTTCACTTAAACGTTTGTCGCAGGCAATATCACAATGTAATTTGAAACTGACAGAATAACAAATTATTTTGTGGAGTGAATATAATATGAGCTAGTCAGAGGACAAACATAGCAGAAGGCATTATCTAACTGTGACATGCTAACAGTCTAAGTTAGAAGAAGGTTATGAGGCTGAATCCAGCACTAAAAATAGAAATAACCGTTTGTGAGGTGGCAAAACTTACATGGTGGAGGTGGTGGGAGTCAATCGTCCCTCAACCACTGGGCAATTCTTCAGCCCTGACCCCCCCCCACACACACATTTTAATCACACACACACGCACACACACTAGACAGGCCGCCAGGCGCAGCCAATGCTCCTCGTCTAGGATGACCCTCAGCCCCCATGCATGCTCTCACCTCCAAGCGTTTGACCTGTGTTTTCTCAAACTCCATCTTGGTCTCCATCTCTCGGATCTTGGCCTCCTGCCTGCTGACCAGGGACTTCTCGACCATAGACGTCTCCTGGAACTCCAGCTGGCTCTGCAGTGCCGAGAGCTGAGGGAGTGAAACACAGGAGTAGGAACACACAAACAAGGAAGGGTTTTAGAAAGAACAACATACCGTAGCAGAAACAAACTGCCACCATACAGTATATTATGTTAACTCAGCAAAAAAAGAAATGTCCTCTCACTGTCAACTGCTTTTATTTTCAGCAAACTTAACAGGTGTAAATATTTGTATGAACATAAGACTCAACAACTGAGACATGAACAAGTTCCACAGACATGTGACGAACAGAAATTGAATAATGTGTCCTTGAACAAAGGGGGGGGGGGTCAAAATCAAAAGTAACAGTCAGTATCTGGTGTGGCCACCAGCTGCATTAAGTACTGCAGTGCATCTCCTCCTCATGGACTGCACCAGATTTGCCAGTTCTTGCTGTGAGATGTTACCCCACTCTTCCACCAAGGCACCTGCAAGTTCCCTGACATTTCTGGAGGGAATGGCCCTAGCCCCCCTCACCCTCCGGTTCAACAGGCCCCAGATGTGCGCAATGTGATTGAGATCCGGGCTTTTCGCTGGCCATGGCAGAACACTGACATTCCTGTCTTACAGGAAATCACGCACAGAACAGTAGTATGGCTGGTGACATTGTCATGCTGGAGGGTCATGTCAGAGTGAGCCTGCAGGAAGGGTACCACATGAGGGAGGAGAATGTCTTCCCTGTAACACACAGCGTTGAGATTGAGCTTGTTGTCATTGCAGGCAGTCCGATGATGCTGTGACACACCGCCCCAGACCATGATGGACCCTCCACCTCCAAATCGATCCTGCTCCAGAGTACAGGCCTTGGTGTAACGCTCATTCCTTCAACCGTAAAAGACTGTTTCCCATGCTTGTTCAATGAACCATAAACAATTGTATTTTAATTGTTTTATTTTACCTTTATTTAACTAGGCAAGTCAGTTAACCTCTTCAACCTATGGGGGCGCTATGTCATTATTGGATAAAAAAAAACGTGCCCGTTTTAAGTGCAATATTTTGTCACGAAAAGATGCTTGACTATGCATATAATTGGCAGCTTTAGAAAGAATACACTCTGACGTTTTCAAAACTGCAAAGATATTATCTGTGAGTGCCACGGAACTCATGCTACAGGCGAAACCAAGAGGAAACTCAAACAGGAAATGAGCAGAATTTTTGAAGCTCTGTTTTTCTATCGTCTCCTTATATGGCTGTGAATGTGCCGTGAACAAGCTTATGCTCTCTGCCGTTCGTCCATGATGTCTGCAGCATTGTTACGTATTTGTAGGCATATCATTGGAAGATTGACCATAAGAGACTACATTTACCAGGGGTCCGCCCAGTATACTGTGTGAAAATTATTGCGTAATCTCTAGGTCCATGTGCGTTCCATTTCTTCAGAAGAGAAAGTCAACTGCCACGATGGATTTATCGTCGATAGATATGTGAAAAACACCTTGAGGATTGATTCTAAACATCGGTTTGCCATGTTTCTGTCGATATTATGGAGTTAATTTGGAAAAAAGTTAGTGTTTTAATTACCATCGATAAAAGACAGTACTGTGCAGCCGTCTTCATCGACCTTGCCAAGGCTTTCGACTCTGTCAATCACCATATTCTTATCGGCAGACTCAGTAGCCTCGGTTTTTCGTTTTTCGGATGACTACCTTGCCTGGTTCACCAATTACTTTGCAGACAGAGTTCAGTGTGTCAAATCGGAGGGCATGCTGTCCGGTCCTCTGGCAGGGTTCAATTCTCGGGCCGACTCTTTTCTCTGTATATATCAATGAAGTTGCTCTTGCTGCGGGCGATTCCCTGATCCACCTCTACACAGACGACACCATTCTATATACTTTCGGCCCGTCATTGGACACTGTGCTATCTAACCTCCAAACGAGCTTCAATGCCATACAACACTCCTTCAGTGGCCTCCAACTGCTTTTAAACGCTAGTAAAACCAAATGCATGCTTTTCAACCGATCGCTGCCTGCACCCGCATGCCCGACTAGCATCACCACCCTGGATGGTTCCGACCTTGAATATGTGGACATCTATAAGTACCTAGGTGTCTGGCTAGACTGCAAACTCTCCTTCCAGACTCATTTCAAACATCTCCAATCGAAAATCAAATCAAGAGTCGGCTTTCTATTCCGCAACAAAGCCTCTATCACTCACGCCGTCAAGCTTACCCTAGTAAAACTGACTATCCTACCGATCCTCGACTTCGGCGATGTCATCTACAAAATTGCTTCCAACACTCTACTCAGCAAACTGGATGCAGTTTATCACAGTGCCATCCGTTTGTCACTAAAGCACCTTATACCACCCACCACTGCGACTTGTATGCCCTAGTCGGCTTGCCCTCGCTACATATTCGTCGCCAGACCCACTGGCTCCAGGTCATCTACAAGTCCATGCTAGGTAAAGCTCTGCCTTATCTCAGTTCACTGGTCACGATGGCAACACCCATCCGTAGCACGCGCTCCAGCAGGTGTATCTCACTGATCATCCCTAAAGCCAACACCTCATTTGGCCGCCTTTCGTTCCAGTACTCTGCTGCCTGTGACTGGAACGAATTGCAAAAATCGCTGAAGTTGGAGACTTTTATCTCCCTCACCAACTTCAAACATAAGCTATCTGAGCAGCTAACCGATCGCTGCAGCTGTACATAGTCTATTGGTAAATAGCCCACCCATTTTCACCTACCTCATCCCCACACTGTTTTTATTTATTTACTTTTCTGCTCTTTTGCACACCAATATCTCTACCTGTACATGACCATCTCATCATTTATCACTCCAGTGTTAATTTGCAAAATTGTAATTATTCGCCTACCTCCTCATGCCTTGTGCACACAATGTATATAGACTCCCCTTTTTTTCTACTGTGTTATTGACTTGTTAATTGTTTACTCCATGTGTAACTCTGTGTTGTCTGTTCACACTGCTATGCTTTATCTTGGCCAGGTCGCAGTTGCAAATGAGAACTTGTTCTCAACTAGCCTACATGGTTAAAAAAAAAAAAAAAATTAAAACGTAATTTTCGTTTTTTTTCTTACCCAAACGTGATGGAGAAAACAGAGCGATTTGTCAACACAAATAATATTTTTGTAAAAACTGAACATTTGCTGTCTAACAGAGTCTCATTGAAAACATCTGAAGTTCTTCAAAGGTAAATGATTTTATTTGAATGTTTTTCTGGTTTTTGTGAAAATGTTGCTTGCTGAATGTCAGGCATGTCAGGCATAATACTATGCTAGGCTATCAATAGTGTTACACAAATGCTTGTTTTGCAATGGTTGAGAAGCATATTTAAAAATCTGAGATGACAGTGTTGTTAACAAAAGGCTAAGCTTGAGAGCAAATAGATTTATTTCATTTCATTTGCGATTTTCATGAATGTTAACGTTGCGTTATGATAATGAGCTTGCGGATAGATTTACACAATCCTGGATACAGGTTTCTTTCGTAGCTAAACGTGACGCAGAAAACGGAGCGATTTGTCATAAACAAAGATTTTTTTTGTAAAAACTGAACATTTGCTGTCTAACAGAGTCTCATTGAAAACATCTGAAGTTCTTCAAAGGTAAATGATTTTATTTGAATGTTTTTCTGTTTTTTGTGAAAATGTTGCTTGCTGAATGTCAGGCATAATACTATGCTAGGCTATCAATAGTGTTACACAAATGCTTGTTTTGCAATGGTTGAGAAGCATATTTTGAAAATCTGAGATGACAGTGTTGTTAACAAAAATTTAAGCTTGAGAGCTAGCATATTGATTTCATTGCATTTGCATGAATAGTTAACGTTGCGTTATGGTAATGAGCTTGAGGCTGTATTCATGATCCCGGATCCGGGATGGCTCGTCGCAACAGGTTAAGAACAAATTCTTATTTTCAATGACAGCCTAGGAACAGTGGGTTAACTGCCTGTTCAGGGGCAGAACGACAGATTTGTACCTTGTCAGCTCGGGGATTTGACCTTGCAACCTTTCGGTTACTAGTCCAACACTCTAACCACTAGGCTACCCTGCCGGTGGAACGGTCTTTAAGACACTAACAGCTTACAGACAGTAGGCAATTAAGGTCACAGTTATGAAAACTTAGGACACTAAAGAGGCCTTTCTACTGACTCTGAAAAACACCAAAACAAAGATGCCCAGGGTCCCTGCTCATCTGTGTGAACGTGCCTTAGGCATGCTGCAAGGAGGCCTGATGACTGCAGATATGGCCAGGGCAATACATTGCAATGTCCGTACTGTAAGACACCTAAAACAGAACTACAGGGAGACAGGACGGACAGCTGATCGTCCTCACAGTGGCAGACCTCGTGTGCTGTTTTAGGTGTCTTACAGTACGGACATTGCAATGTATTGCCCTGGCCACATCTGCAGTCCTCAGGCCTCCTTGCAGCATGCCTAAGTCACGTTCCCACAGATGAGCAGGGACCCTGGGCATCTTTGTTTTGGTGTTTTTCAGAGACTTTTTTCCTCATTTTGTCTGTCATAGTTGAAGTGTACCTATGATGAAAATTACAGGCCTCTCATCTTTTTAAGTGGGAGAACTTGCACAATTGGTGGCTGACTAAATACTTTTTTGCCCCACTGTATCTATTACTCAAAGCGTAGATATGTGCCCCCGACTAAATTGCTTTAAATTATTTATAAAAGTTGCTCCGCTGTTTCAAAGCAGAGAAACTATTTGCTAGGAATAATAATTTCCTGAATATTGACTTTGGGACGTACATCGAGGTCAGACAAGGACTTTTTGTTTAATCTGAAACCAATGTAGCTAAACTAACAACTAGACTTATGCCTTCCAGTCCAACTCAAGTCTTTAAATAGGCCTAAAGTAACCTTCAAGGAAAGAAAATATTACTGTTTTAAAACATACTGACTATATAATTATTCTTAATATTCTTGTATTTCAATGTGAATTGAAAGAAACGTTCCTTTACAAGCTCCTGTATGAGGGAGCCCCTGGGAGCATGGTGTACGTTCAATAAGATGACAGCTTCCCTGCCATAATGAATGACTAGACATCAGAGAGAGAGAGTGAGTGGAAGAGAGAGAGAGAGAGAGAGCAAGCCAGAGATGGAGGGGGAGAGAGAGAGAGAAAGGGGGATTCGGACACTGCCCTCATAGCCTGATGATGATGACAGACACCCCCCCCCTCAGCAACAGTGGGGATAATTGTTCCGAGGCCAGGGTCTCTGATGGTTATCACCAGAATGGAGTGCCACAATGTGAGTGTCACGCTACAACACAAATGTCCCGTGTCTGGGTCGGATTATGGGGCAACAGACAGAGAGAGGTAAAGGTATTACAGGTTTGATCCCCTGCAGGGTCACCTTGATTTGATAAGAAAAGGCACACAGACTGTGACCACACAACACGGTTCCACAATGAAATCACTACAACTGAAGGGTGCGTATGTTAAAGCTGGGGACTACTGAAGCCAAATGTCACAGCCTGACTGGGCACCGTGACAGACAACAGTCAGACAGACGTTCTCTATCTTCAACTGCCAAACAGAGTTGACAATTTTGGTTATTCTGATAGACACATCTCTAATAAGACACATTGATTATGCCATGTCAATCATTTGTAAGGACTACCATGCAAAGAGAGGAGATCGGGTTTGAGGACTTTAAATTCCATGAGGCAGATGACTTATGTCAGCTAGCTAGTCCTGCTCAATGAGTCCCATTATGTTGTTCTAAGTGCAGACAAAGTGCTGCAGTAGGATAGCACTGTCTATCCCTATACCCTCCCAGCTGTGTCCGAGTGAACTGTACCTTCTCCTGGACATCCTGCTTCTCCTTGAGGGCCTCTTCCAGCTGGGCTTGTAGGTCAGAGATCTGGGCTAGGTTCTGGGTTGACTACACACACAAACAAGCTACTGGTCAGTCTGATTGGTTTAACACCAACTTATCTCTACAGTGTATTGCATCATGTTTACTTTAAGTAGCACAGTACAACATATTATATTCCTCCCCATTTGGTCTACACAGCTAGAAAACAGACTGATAAACAACCATAAACAAACATGTTGATGGGACCATGTCACAGCGACATATTTTTAAAAGCAAGAGTAGGGAGGGGAGACATCAACACACCTCATTTCAATGTGACCTGTGTGAAATGAAATATTAGAGATTAGTGCTTTTTTTCTGCTACATGAAGCGCTCCGCATAGTAAGCCCAGGGGAACAGCTGTCTCACTTTAGACGGGATATATTCATTTGCAGCTAGTAGAAGCAGATCACTCATATTTCCATCAGTGTCAGACAGACAGAGCTCACTTTTCATTTCCACTTGATAGCAAACTGCTCTACACAGATACATTAACATGCCAAATACTATTTACACCATTGAAATAATGCAAAATGACCCTTGCATTGTGTGTGTTACCTGGACGACAGCTGACTTGTGCTTCTTCATGAGCTCGTTCATATCCTCCTGGTCCTCCTCCATACGAGACTGAAGATCATTCTTCTCCCTCAGCAGCCTGCTCAACTGCTCTTCCAGCTGAGAGAGAGAGACACAGAAAGAGACACAGAGAGAGACAGAGAGAGAGAGAGAGACAGAGACAGAGAGAGAGAGAGACAGAGAGAGAGAGAGAGAGAGAGAGAGAGACAGAGAGAGAGAGAGAGAGAGACAGAGAGACAGAGAGAGAGAGAGAGAGAGAGAGAGACAGAGAGAGAGACACAGAAAGAGACACAGAGAGAGACAGAGAGAGAGAGAGAGAGAGAGAGAGAGAGAGACACACACACAGAGAGAGAGAGACACACAGAGAGAGAGAGACAGAGACAGAGACAGAGACAGAGAGAGAGAGAGAGAGAGAGAGAGAGAGAGAGAGAGAGAGACAGAGAGAGAGAGAGACACAGAGAGAGAGACACACACAGAGAGAGACAGAGAGAGAGAGACACACAGAGAGAGAGAGAGAGACAGAGAGAGAGAGAGAGAGAGAGACACACAGAGAGAGAGAGAGAGAGAGAGACACACAGAGAGAGAGAGACAGAGACAGAGACAGAGAGACAGAGGGAACAGACATTGAGTAAAGCCAGTGTGTCTGTGTACACTACCGTTCAAGTTTGGGGTCACTTAGAAATGTCCTTGTTTTTGAAAGAAAAGCCTATTTTTTTGTCCATTAAAACAACATCAAATTGATCAGAAATACAGTGTAGATATTGTTAATGTTGTAAATGACTATTGCAGCTAGAAACGGCAGATTTTTAATGGAATATCTACATAGTGATAAATTCATGAACTTCTTTGAGGAAAAGATTATGATTATTAGAAAGCAAATTACGGACTCCTCTTTAAACCTGCGTATTCCTCCAAACCTCAGTTGTCCTGAGTCTGCACAACTCTGCCAGGACCTAGGATCAAGAGAGACGCTCAAGTGTTTTAGTACTATATCTCTTGACACAATGATGAAAATAATCATGGCCTCTAAACCTTCAAGCTGTATACTGGACCCTATTCCAACTAAACTACTGAAAGAGCTGCTTCCTGTGCTTGGCCCTCCTATGTTGAACATAATAAACGGCTCTCTATCCACTGGATGTGTACCAAACTCACTAAAAGTGGCAGTAATAAAGCCTCTCTTGAAAAAGCCAAACCTTGACCCAGAAAATATAAAAAACTATCGGCCTATATCGAATCTTCCATTCCTCTCAAAGATTTTAGAAAGGCTGTTGCGCAGCAACTCACTGCCTTCCTGAAGACAAACAATGTATACGAAATGCTTCAGTCTGGTTTTAGACCCCATCATAGCACTGAGACGGCACTTGTGAAGGTGGTAAATGACATTTTGATGGCATCGGACCGAGGCTCTGCATCTGTCCTCGTGCTCCTAGACCTTAGTGCTGCTTTTGATACCATCGATCACCACATTCTTTTGGAGAGATTGGAAACCCAAATTGGTCTACACGGACATGTTCTGGCCTGGTTTAGGTCTTATCTGTCGGAAAGATATCAGTTTGTCTCTGTGAATGGTTTGTCCTCTGACAAATCAACTGTACATTTCGGTGTTCCTCAAGGTTCTGTTTTAGGACCACTATTGTTTTCACTATATATTTTACCTCTTGGGGATGTTATTCGAAAACATAATGTAAACTTTCACTGCTATGCGGATGACACACAGCTGTACATTTCAATGAAACATGGTGAAGCACCAAAATTGCCCTCGCTAGAAGCATGTGTTTCAGACATAAGGAAGTGGATGGCTGCAAACTTTCTACTATTAAACTCGGACAAAACAGAGATGCTTGTTCTAGGTCCCAAGAAACAAAGAGATCTTCTGTTGAATCTGACAATTAATCTTAATGGTTGTACAGTCGTCTCAAATAAAACTGTGAAGGACCTCGGCGTTACTCTGGACCCTGATCTCTCTTTTGAAGAACATATCAAGACCATTTCGAGGACAGCTTTTTTCCATCTACGTAACATTGCAAAAATCAGAAACTTTCTGTCCAAAAATGATGCAGAAAAATTAATCCATGCTTTTGTCACTTCTAGGTTAGACTACTGCAATGCTCTATTTTCCGGCTACCCGGATAAAGCACTAAATAAACTTCAGTTAGTGCTAAATACGGCTGCTAGAATCCTGACTAGAACCAAAAAATTTGATCATATTACTCCAGTGCTAGCCTCTCTACACTGGCTTCCTGTCAAAGCAAGGGCTGATTTCAAGGTTTTACTGCTAACCTACAAAGCATTACATGGGCTTGCTCCTACCTACCTCTCTGATTTGGTCCTGCCGTACATACCTATACGTACGCTACGGTCACAAGACAGGCCTCCTAATTGTCCCTACTCCTATAGAGCTCCATTTTTATGGAACGGTCTGCCTACCCATGTCAGAGACGCAAACTCTGAAGACTCATCTCTTCAGTGGGTCATATGATTGAGTGTAGTCTGGCCCAGGAGTGGGAAGGTGAACGGAAAGGCTCTGGAGCAACGAACCGCCCTTGCTGTCTCTGCCTGGCCGGTTCCCCGTTTTCCACTGGGATTCTCTGCCTCTAACCCTGTTACGGGGCTGAGTCACTGGCTTGCTGGGGCTCTCTCGTGCCGTCCCTGGGGGGATGCGTCACCTGGGTGGGTTGATTCACTGTTGTGGTCGGCCTGTCTGGGTTCCCCCCACCCCTTGGGTTGTACCGTGTCGGAGATCTTTGTGGGCTATACTGGCCTTGTCTCAGGATGGTAAGTTGGTGGTTGAAGATTTCCCTCTAGTGGTGTGGGGGCTGTGCTTTGGCAAAGTGGGTGGGGTTATATCCTTCCTGTTTGGCCCTGTCCGGGGTGTCCTCGGATGGGGCCACAGTGTCTCCTGACCCCTCCTGTCTCAGCCTCCAGTATTTATGCTGCAGTAGTTTAAGGACTAGGGTCAGTTTGTTTATCTGGAGTACTTCTCCTGTCCTATTCGGTGTCCTGTGTAAATCTAAGTGTGCGTTCTCTAATTCTCTCCTTCTCTCTTTCTTTCTCTCTCTCGGAGGACCTGAGCCCTAGAACCATGCCCCAGGACTACCTGACATGATGACTCCTTGCTGTCCCCAGTCCACCTGGCCATGCTGCTGCTCCAGTTTCAACTGGCCTGGGCCCTAGGACCATGTCCCAGGACTACCTGACATGAGGACTCCTTGCTGTCCCCAGTCCACCTGGCCATGCTCCTGCTCCAGTTTCAACTGTTCTGCCTTACTATTATTCAACCATGCTGGTCATTTATGAACATTTGAACATCTTGGCCACGTTCTGTTATAATCTCCACCTGGCACAGCCAGAAGAGGACTGGCCACCCCACATATGCTCTCTCTAATTCTCTCTTTCTTTCTCTCTCTCGGAGGACCTGAGCCCTAGGACCGTGCCCCAGGACTACCTGACATGATGGCTCCTTGCTGTCCCCAGTCCATCTGACTGTGCTGCTGCTCCAGTTTCAACTGTTCTGCCTTATTATTATTTGACCATGCTGGTCATTTATGAACATTTGAACATCTTGGTCATGTTCTGTTATAATCTCTACCCGGCACAGCCAGAAGAGGACTGGCCACCCCACATAGCCCGGTTCCTCTCTAGGTTTCTTCCTAGGTTTTGGCCTTTCTAGGGAGTTTTTCCTAGCCACCGTGCTTTTACACCTGCATTGTTTGCTGTTTGGGGTTTTAGGCTGGGTTTCTGTACAGCACTTTGAGATATCAGCTGATGTACGAAGGGCTATATAAATAAATTTGATTTGATTTGATTTGATTTAGTCGTACAGAGGCCCATTATCAGCAACCATCACTCCTGTGTTCCAATGGCATGTTGTGTTAGCTAATCCAAGTTTATCATTTAAAAAGGCTAATTGATCATTAGAAAACCCTTGTGCAATTATGTTAGCACAGCTGAAAACTGTTATCCTGATAAAAGAAGCACAACACCAGTCTCAACGTCAACAGTGAAGAGGCGACTCTGAGATGCTGGCCTTCTAGGCAGAGTTGCAAAGAAAAAGCCATATCTAAGACTGGCCAATAAAAATAAAAGATTAAGATGGGCAAAAGAACACAGACACTGGGCAGACAAACTCTGCCTAGAAGGCCAGCATCCCGGAGTCGCCTCTTTACTGTTGACGTTGGGACTGGTGTTTTGCAGGTACTATTTAATGAAGCTGCCAGTTAAGGACTTGTGAGGCTTCTGTTTCTCAAACTAGACACTATAATGTACTTGTCTAAAGCAACTGAAAAGCCTGCAACACTTAAAAGAGCTAAAAGATTCGGAATGGGTAGCAAGGAATAAGTTAGTCCTACATATTTCCAAAACTAAAAGCACTGTATATGGGACAAATCGTTCACTTAAACCCTAAACCTCAACTACATCTCGCAATGAATAATGTGGAGGTGTGGAGCAAGTTGAGGTGACTAAACTGCTTGGAGTAACCCTGGCATGGTCAAAACATACTGATACAACAGTAGCTAAGATGTGGAGAGGTCTGTCCATAATAAAGCACTGCTCTGCCTTCTTAACAACACTATCAAGGCAGGTCCTACAGGCCCAGGTTTTGTCGCACCTGGACTACTGTTCAGTCATGTGGTCAGGTGCCACAAAGAGGGATATTGCAGTTGGCTCAGAACAGGACAGCACGGCTGGCCCTTAAACATACACAGAGAGCTAACATTAATGACATGCATGTCAATCTATCATGGCTCAAAGTGGAAGAGAGATTGACTCATCACTACTTGTTTTTGTGTTGACAAGCTGAATGGACACCCAACCATACCTCACAAGACATGCCACAAGAGGTCTCTTCACAGTCCCCAAGTCCAGAACAGACTATGGGAGGCACACAGTACTACATAGAGCCATGACTACATGGAACCCTATTCCACATCAGGTAACTGATGCAACAGTAGAATCAGATTTAAAAAACAGGTAAAAATACACCTTATGGAACAACAGGCACTGTGAAGAGACACACACAAAGGTACAGACACATGCATACGCACACATTGTGAGATTGTTATATGGTGCTATTAAACATCTTGTATTTTATATATGTAGTACTAATGTTAGATAATGTACTGTTTTATCTTTTGTTTTATATGTTATGTAAGTGCTTCAATGTGTTTGGACCCCAGGAAGAGTAGCTGCTGCCTTGGTAGGAAATAATGTGGATCCCTAATAAATACTAATACAAACACAGTATCACATACTGTCTTTTCCCAGTCATTATCAACCTAGCCAATTATTTGTATTTATTTAACTATTATTTAAGTAGGCAAATCAGTTAAGAACAAACTCTTATTTACAATGACGGCCTACCAAAAGGCAAAATACCTCCTGTGGGGATGGGGTCTGGGATTAAAGATAAAAAAAAACTAAAAATATATAAATATAGGACAAAACAAACATCACTACAAGAGAGACAACACTACATAAAGAGTTACTAAGACAACATAGCATGGTAGCAACTAGAAGTTGACCGATTATGATTTTTCAACGCTGATACCGCTACCGATTTATTGGAGGACCAAAACCTGAGACCGATTTTTATTTATTTATTTGTACTAATGACAGTTACAACAATACTGAATTAACACTTATTTTAACTCAATATAATACATCAATAAAATACATTTAGCCTCAAATAATGAAACATGTTCAATTTGGTTTAAATAATGCAAAAACAAAGTGTTGGAGAAGAAAGTAATATGTGCCAATATGCAATATGTGCCATGTCAAAATGTGTGCCATGTAAAATATGTGCCATGTAAAAATATGTGCCATGTAAAAATGTGTGCCATGTAAAATATGTGCCATGTAAAAATGTGTGCCATGTAAAAATGTGTGCCATGTAAAATATGTGCCATGTACAAAAGCTAACGTTTAAGTTCCTTGCTCAGAACCTGAGAACATATGAAAGTTGGTAGTTCCTTTTAACATATGAGACTTCAATATTCCAAGGTAAGAGGTTTTAGGTTGTAGTTAATATAGTATTTATAGGAATATTTCTCTCTATACCATTTGTATTTCATATACCTTTGACAGTATAGCTTCCGTCCCTCTCCTCGCCCCTACCTGGGCTCGAACCAGGAACACATCGACAACAGCCACACTCGAAGCATCGTTACCCATGACTCCACAAAAGCCGTGGCCCTTGCAGCGTAAGGGGAATGACTACTCCAAATCTAAAAGCGAGTGACGTTTGAAACGGTATTGACGCACACACAGCTAACTAGCTATCCATTTCACATTGGTTACAGAAGTCATAAACAGTGCTGTGCTTGCGAAGAGCTGCTGGCAAAACGCACGAAAGTGCTGTTTGAATGAATGATTACGGGCCTGCTGCTGTTCAGTCAGACTGCTCTATCAAATCAGACTTAATTATAACATAATACCACACAGAAATATGAGCATTAGGTCATTAATATGGTCAAATCCGGAAACTATAATTTTGAAAACAAAACGTTTATTATTTCAGTGAAATATGGAACCGTTGGTATTTTATCTAACGGGTGGCATCCCTAAGTCTAAATATTCTTATTACATTTCACAACCTTCAATGTATGTTATAATTATGTAAAATTCTGGAAAATTAGTTCGCAATGAGCCAGGCAGCCCAAACTGTTGCATATACCCTGACTCTGCGTGCAATGAACGCAAGAGAAATGAACAATTTCACCTGGTTAATATTGCCTGCTAAACTGGATTAGTAGTTATAACTAGTGATTATGATTGATAGTTTTTTTATAAGATAAGTTTAATGCTAGCTAGCCATTTACATTGGCTTCTACTGCATTCGCGTAAGAGGCAGGCTACTCGTGGAGTGCAATGGTTAGAGCGTTGGACAAGTTAACCGTATGGTTGTTCTGCCCTTGAACAAGGCAGTTAACCCACCGTTCCAAGTCCTTTTGAAAATGAGAATGTGTTCTTAACTGACTTGCCTAGTTAAATGAAGCTATATAAAAAATAAATTTTAATGGAAATCTGTGTCCAAAAATACCGATTTCCAATTGTTATGAAAACTTGAAATCGGCCCTAATTAACATAACAACATGGTAGCAACACAACATGGTACAAACATTATTGGGAACAGACAACATCAAAGGGCAAGAAGGTAGAGACAACAATACATCACGTGAAGCAGCCACAACTGTCAGTAGGAGTGTCCATGATTGAGTCTTTGAATGAAGAGATTGAGATAAAACTGTCCAGTTTGAGTGTTTGTTGCAGCTCGTTCCAGCCGCTAGCTGCAGCGAACTGAAAAGACGAGCGACTCAGGGATGTGCGTGCTTTGGGGACATTTAACAGAAACGTGACTGGCAGAACGGGTGTTGTATGTGGATGATGAGGGTAACAGTAGATATCTCAGATAGGGGGTGTCAGGATTTGGCCAGGGTTGTTCCGGTTTTTGGTCACTAGATGCCCCCATTGTGCCTTTTGACCTTTTGTTTTCCCTTGATCCCCATTATTATTTGCACCTGTGCCTCGTTTCCCCTGATTGTATTTAAACCCTTTGTTTTCCTCTGTTCTTTGCTCTGTGTTTGTATGTTAGCACCCTGCCCTAGTATTCTGAGAACTCTTGTTGATCCCGGTGGACTCTCTTGTGGAATTCTGTTTTTTGTTCTTGTTTGTTTGTTTTTTTGAGTATCTTTTGAGGCTTTTTGTGCTTTACCTTCCACCTTGTGGATTTACCTTTTTTGTCTTGGAGGATTACCTTTGTTCTTGTAGGATTCCTTTTGAGGTTGTGGAGTTACATGTTATCCTGAAGAACTTCACTTTTTACTTCATTAAATACACCGTCTCAAGTACTGCTGTGTCTGCCTCATCTTCTGAGTTCTGCCAACTATTCGTGGCTCAGTTGGTTAAGTGACTGTTTCTCACTCCGGAGACCCGGGTTCGTAACCAGGTCCTGTCAGAAACACAGAGCCAAAATTGAACCCAGAGGCAGCCAGTTCCCAGGACCTTGTTGCCATGCTGTCCCACCACCAGGAGACTGTCCAACGCCACGAAGCCGCCCTGGTTCAGCAAGAGGCCTTAATGGCTAGACATTCTCATCTTCTGTCGGAGATGTTGACTTCCATAAAGCAGATATCTGATTGAATTACCCCGGCAACAGTCCCAGTACCTCAGATTCACGTACCCATGGCAGTTAACCCTCTGGCTGAACCTCGTCTTCCACCTCCCCAACGGTTCTCAGGTGATCCAAGTGCTTGTAAAGGGTTTCTCACCCAATGTTCTCTCTCCTTTGAGCTGCAACCCTCGCCGTTCCCCACCGACCGGTCTAAGATCGCATATATCATCACCCTGCTGTCGGAAAAAGCCCTGGCCTGGGCTACTGCTGTGTGGGATGCCCATAGTTCCTGCTGTGCCAGCGACTCTGCCTTTGCTGAGGAATTCAAACGAGTGTTTCAAGGCCCAAGCAGTGGTCCTGACTTAGCCAAACAGCTCCTGACTCTCCACCAAGGTCGGCGCAGCGTGACGGACTATGCCATCCAGTTCCGCACGGTGGCAGCAGCGAGTGGCTGGAACAACGAGGCGCTCACTGTGTGCTTTCTGAAAGGCCTTTCCGACACTATCCAAGATGAACTGGCCACTCGGGAACCACCGGACAATCTCGAGTCCCTGATCAAGTTGGCATTGACCAGCGTCTGAGAGAGAGAGAGAACTCAACCGTAGACCTCTAGCCCCTATCAGTCCCAGCTCCGAGTCCCCACCTATATCCTCGCTGGCTCCACCGGAACCCATGCAGATTGGACGCATCTCCCAGGCTGAAAGAGACCGCCGAATGAGGGAGCGACGCTGTCTATATTGCGGCAAACCGGGCCATTTCCGTTCCACGTGTCCCGGGCTCCAGGGAAACGCTCTGTCCCGTACAGACCGGGGGGAACTGTAACAGGAAACATACATAACCTCCTCCCATCCGTCCAACTCCCGTCTGCTCATTCCAGTCACCCTTTCCTGGGACAACCACAAGCTTCACCTTCAAGTCTTGGTAGACTCTGGAGCCGCAGGTAACTTCATGGATGGTGTCTGGGCGAAGGAGTATGGAGTTCCCTCTGAACCTCTTAGTGACCCCATGAGGGTTACTACATTGGATGGAAGCCCTTTGGGATCTGGACTTGTCACTCATGTCACTACCTCCTTGCGACTTTCAGTTTCACAACACCAGGAATTGATGAACTTTCATTTGATCTCCTGTTCCGAGTTCCCTCTCGTCCTTGGATACCCCTGGCTTCACAGCCATAACCCTCACATCGACTGGTCTGTGGGCACTATCAAGCAGTGGGGTCCTACGTGCCAAGCTACTTGTATTTTCCCGAATTCCCCGAGTTCTACTCCCGAGTCTTTAGAATCCATCGACCTGACCCGAGTTCCCGAGTGTTACCATGACCTCAAACTGGTATTTAGCAAACAGAGGGCCACCATGCTACCACCCCATAGACCTTATGATTGCCCCATCGAACTGTTTCCGGGCACTTGCCCTCCCAGGGGTCGGATCTTTTCCCTATCTCCACCCGAACGAGCTGCTATGGATACCTACATCAAGGACGCTCTGGAAGCAGGCCTCATGCGTCCATCCACCTCCCGGCGGGAGCAGGGTTTTTCTTTGTGGCCAAGAAAGACTGTGGATTACGTCCTTGCATCGACTACCGGGGACTCAATGCCATAACCGTCCGTAACCGTTACCCGCTACCCCTTATGGCCACAGCCTTCGAGCTGCTCCAGGAAGCAGTTGTTTTCACTAAGCTTGACCTGCGGAACGCATACCATCTTGTGCGGATCAGACCTGGTGACGAGTGGAAGACCGCTTTCAACACGCCTACTGGTCACTATGAATACTTGGTGATGCCCTTCGGCCTGACCAACGCCCCAGCGGTGTTCCAAGCGCTCATAAACGATGTGCTTAGGGATATGCTTAACATATTTGTGTTCGTTTACTTGGATGACATCCTCATCTTTTCGAGCTCTCTTCAAGAACACACTAAGCATGTCAGACAAGTACTCAAACGCCTCCTAGACAGCCATCTGTACGTTAAGCCGGAAAAATGTGAATTCCATTCATCCCGAGTACAATTCCTGGGATTTGTAGTGGAACCCCGTCGAGTCCAAATGGACCCCAGGAAGGTAGGGGCGGTAGCGGATTGGCCCACCCCAAATCCGTTAAGGAAGTTCAGCGTTTCCTGGGCTTCACTAACTTTTACCGCAAGTTCATCAAGAACTTCAGCTTGGTGGCAGCCCCTCTCTCAGCTTTAACCAAGGGTGGCAATGCAATGTTTTTGTGGGGAAGAGAAGCTGAGACGGCCTTCCAAGGACTCAAGCAGCGCGTCCTCTCTGCTCCCATCCTGATACTACCGACTACGGATGAACCGTTTGTGGTGGAGGTAGACGCCTCAGAGGTTGGTGTTGGAGCTGTCCTGTCTCAGAGGGGTGAAGACAAGAAGCTTCATCCGTGCGCTTTCTTCTCACACTGGCTTACCCCGGCTGAGAGGAACTACGATGTGGGGGATCGTGAACTCCTAGCGGTTAAGATGGCATTGAAGGAATGGAGACACTGGCTCGAGGGGGCTTCTCACCCGTTTCAAGTGCTTACGGACCACAAAAATCTGGAGTATATCCAGCAGGCGAAGCGGTTGAGCTCTAGACAAGCTAGATGGTCTCTTTTCTTCAATCGATTCCAGTTTATCCTCACCTATCGGCCCGGGTCGAAGAATCGCAAACCGGATGCCCTGTCCCGAGTCTACGCTCCTGCCATTTGAGATGACACGGACATGCCTGTCCTTCCTGCTGCTAAGATCGTGGCTCCGATCTCGTGGCAAATTGAGGATACCGTGAGACGAGCTCAAGCTATTGAACCGGACCCGAAAGGAGGTCCTGCCAATCGGTTGTTTGTCCCCAAGGCAGTGAGGACTCAGGTCCTTCTATGGGGGCACTCCTCTCGCCTCACCTGTCACCCGGGCGTAGGTCGCACCTTGGAGTTCATCCAGTGTAAGTTCTGGTGGCCTACCATAAGAGAAGACGTTGCCACTTTCGTCAATGCCTGCCCCGTGTGCTGCCAGGGCAAATCTTCTCACCTCCGCCCGCAAGGACTCCTTCACCCTTTACCTGTTCCCCACAGACCCTGGTCCCATATCTCGTTGGACTTCATTACTGGCCTTCCTCCATCCCATGGCAATACTACTATCCTAGTCATTATCGACAGGTTTTCAAAGGCGGCCAGGTTCGTCCCTCTGACTAAGTTACCTTCTGCCAAGGAAACGGCTGAGTTGGTAATTAATCATGTGTTTCGAGTCTTCGGCATTCCTCAAGATATGGTTTCTGACAGAGGTCCTCAGTTCGCCTCTAGGTTTTGGAAGGCCTTCTGCCAACTCATGGGGGCTTCTGCCAGTCTATCTTCAGGGTACCATCCGGAGTCCAACGGCCAAACTGAGAGGATGAATCAAGAGCTGGAAACCACCCTCCGATGTATGACTCGTAACAACCCGTCCACATGGTCGTCCTTCATTGTTTGGGCCGAATACGCGCACAACACCTTGCGCTCCTCCTCCACTGGTATGTCCCCGCACGAGTGTCAGTTTGGCTATGCCCCTCCATTGTTCCCGGACCAGGAGGCAGAAGTCAGAGTGCCTTCAGCCTTGAAGTTCGTCAGACGCTGTCGGCTTATGTGGAGGAAGACCCGTCTTAATCTTATGCGTTCCTCACAGAGGTACCAACAACAAGCCAACAGACGTCGCCGTCCCGGGCCTACCCTGCGCCCCGGCCAGAGAGTCTGGCTCTCCACAAGAGACTTACCACTACGGGTGGAGTCTCGCAAGCTGTCCCAAAAATACATCGGTCCCTTTAAGGTTGCCAGGAGAGTTAACCCAGTTTCTTATCGCCTACACTTACCCAGATCCCTTAAGATTAATCCCACGTTTCACATTTCCTTATTAAAACCTGTTGTTTTTTCTCCCCTTGTCCCGGCAGACAGACCTCCCCCTCCGCCTCATGTCACTGGAGGCCAGCCGGCTTATACCGTCCATCGGATACTGGATTCCCGCCGGGTGCAGCGGTCCTGGCAGTATCTGGTGGACTGGGAAGGCTACGGTCCCGAGGAGCGCTCCTGGGTTCCTGCCAAAGACATACTGGACCCTGACCTCATTCGTCAGTTCAGGGCCCTCCACCCTGAGAGAGCTGGTAGGAACGTCAGGAGCCGTTCCTAGGGGGGGATTCTGTCAGGATTTGGCCAGGGTTGTTCCGGTTTTTGGTCACTAGATGCCCCCATTGTGCCTTTTGACCTTTTGTTTTCCCTTGATCCCCATTATTATTTGCACCTGTGCCTCGTTTCCCCTGATTGTATTTAAACCCTTTGTTTTCCTCTGTTCTTTGCTCTGTGTTTGTATGTTAGCACCCAGCCCTAGTACTCTGAGAACTCTTGTTGATCTCGGTGGACTCTCTTGTGGAATTCTGTTTTTTGTTCTTGTTTGTTTGTTTTTTTGAGTATCTTTTGAGGCTTTTTGTGCTTTTCCTTCCACCTTGTGGATTTACCTTTTTTGTCTTGGAGGATTACCTTTGTTCTTGTAGGAGTTACATGTTTTCCTGAAGAACATCACTTTTTACTTCATTAAATACACCGTCTCAAGTACTGCTGTGTCTGCCTCATCTTCTGGGTTCTGCCGACTATTCGTGGCTCAGTTGGTTAAGTGACTGTTTCTCACTCCGGAGACCCGGGTTCGTAACCGGGTCCTGACAGGGGGGAGTGAGGCCTAAGAGGCAGTAGGTAGCCTAGTGAGGTGGCAGGTAGCCTTGTGTTTGGACTAGTAACTGAAAGGTTGCAAGATCAAATCCCTGAGCTGACAAGGTAAAAATCTGTTGTTCTGCCCCTGAACAAGGCAGTTAACCCACTGTTCCTAGGCTGTCAGAGAGAAACAAACATTTTACCTTGTAAGTAGACATAATTGCAAACGATTAAACCCTTCCAATAGAATGCAAAAAAAAATGTTTTGTTACAAATTCAACTTTAAATGAGTTGACTCTTCACATGGGATGATTTCACTGAACAAAAGAAAGGAAATATTGAATGGTCCCCAATGATCCATCACATCTCCCAAAAATGTTTTCAACATACATTTGCAAAATGATAGTCTAGAAACTAAAGCGTTGGTTGCCTTCCTCTCAGCGTAAGTATAGAATGCAGTGATGTGTCCTATAAGGAGCATTGGTGGTAAATCTGATGGCCGAATGGTAAAGGTTAGCGACTAATGCCTAATGCTAGCAGGGTGTTCCTAACTGACTTCTGTGGAAACGTCAGAGGCGTAATCCCATTTCTATAATTACTTCAACAATGCAGAGGGGGGCAGCAGGGAGATGAGAGGGGCTGGAGACAGTCAGGGGATGTATTAATAAATGATGAATAATGTGGATATCAGAAAAGGATAATGAATCCATTAGTACATAGCTGAGAGATGAGAGGACTTGTAAAGCACGCTGGCACAGTGACATCCATCTTATTCACATAGAGGGGAAAACAGACCGGGGGAATGGATAATGGACCACATCTGATGAATTTCACCAAAATAGAACCAACAGAATTCCTTGGAAAGGAATTGCAAGATTTCATACTGGTATTAATGACATGGTTGCTATTTTAATAAGGAGATACCCATTCAATGTTTGTTTCCTATGTTAAACCAAATAAATGCCCTAATTTCCCCCAAAAATGCACAGGTTAAGTAAACATCAACCCCAATATAGACTTGTTTGTTCCTTCTGTACTTCAATGCCATAATTAAAATAATAAAATAAACCATTGACAATCATGTTAAGAAAATGTCCATTTAGACTGATGAAACATCTATACATCCATTTCTCCATCCACCTCACCCAGTTTCTATTGTTCCTGACCTGCTGCGGTGTGAACTCAATTACCATTCCCTCTCGCTGCCGAGACAATATTCACCCAATGGCAGCTGTATTAAACTGTAATGCATTTCAAGGTGATACGTCGTGTTCAAATTAGAAATGTTCAAGGAAACATTCCATCATAATGCCAGTCTCACCGCCGAGAGAGGTGGATGTCACATCAAGAGGAAGGTGAGGATGAGGAGAGAGAGAGAGAGAGAGAGAGAGAGAGAGAGAGAGAGAGAGAGAGAGAGAGAGAGAGAGAGGACGGAAGGAAGGAAGGTGTAAAAGGAGAGGGGGATGAGAACTCAGGGGAGAGGAAAAAATAAGGAGAGAGGTAAGAGAAGGAGAAAAGAGGAGAGGTAAGAGAAGGAGAAAAGAGGTAAGAGAAGGAGAAAGGAGGAGGTAAGAGAAGGAGAAAGGAGGAGAGGTAAGAGAAGGAGAAAAGAGGACAGGTAGAGAAGGAGAAAAGAGGAGAGAGGTAAGAGAAGGAGAAAAGAGGAGATAGGTAAGAGAAGGAGAGAGGTAAGAGAAGGAGAAAAGAGAGTGGTAAGAGAAGGAGAGAGGTAAGAAAAGGAGAGAGGTAAGAGAAGGAGAAAAGAGGAGAGGTAAGAGAAGGAGAAAAGAGGAGAGGTAAGAGAAGGAGAAAAGAGGAGAGGTAAGAAGGAGAAAAGAGGTAAGAGAAGGAGAAAAGAGGAGGTAAGAGAAAGAGAAAGGAGGAGAGGTAAGAGAAGGAGAAAAGAGGACAGGTAAGAGAAGGAAAAAAAATAAGGAGAGAGGTAGAGAAGGAGAAAAGAGGAGAGAGGTAAGAGAAGGAGAGAGGTAAGAGATGGAGAAAAGAGAAAGAGTGGTAAGAGAAGGAGAGAGGTAAGAGAAGGAGAGAGGTAAGAGAAGGAGAAAAGAGAAAGAGAGGTAAGAGAAGGAGAGAGGTAAGAGAAGGAGAAAAGAGAAAGAGAAGGTAAGAGGTAAGAGAAGGAGTAGAGGAGAAAGGTAAGAGAAGGAGAAAAGAGAAAGATAAGGTAAGAGGAGAAAAGAGAAAGAGGTAAGAGAAGGAGAGAGGTAAGAGAAGGAGAAAAGAGAAAGAGAAGGTAAGAGAAGGAGAAAAGAGAAGGTGAGAGGTAAGAGAAGGAGTAGAGGAGAGAGGTAAGAGAAGGAGAAAAGAGAAAGAGAAGGTAAGAGAAGGAGAAAAGAGAAAGAGAAGGTAAGAGAAGGAGAAAAGAGAAAGAGAAGGTAAGAGAAGGAGAAAAGAGAAAGAGAAGGTAAGAGAAGGAGAAGAGAAAGAGAAGGTAAGAGAAGGAGAAGAGAAAGAGAAGGTAAGAGAAGGAGAAGAGAAAGAGAAGGTAAGAGAAGGAGAAGAGAAAGAGAAGGTAAGAGAAGGAGAAGAGAAAGAGAAGGTAAGAGAAGGAGAAGAGAAAGAGAAGGTAAGAGAAGGAGAAAAGAGAAGAGAAGGTAAGAGAAGGAGAAAAGAGAAGGAGAGAGGTAAGAGAAGGAGAAAAGAGAGAGAGAGTAAGAGAAGGAGAAGATGAGAGAGGTAAGAGAAGGAGAAAAGAGGAGAGGTAAGACAAGGAGAAAAGAAGAAAGAGAGGAAAAAGAGATGGTTGTTGCCATGACTCCCCTTAGATCCCACACAGATGGTGTTGTCCTGATTAAAAGGTAGTTCACGGTGATAGAGTTCTTGAAATGTGTTGACATTTTGTCTTCTACTCAAGTGTTTCTTTGTCCTTTAGAGCTGCCTTGTCCATCTAATTGATAACTTTGGCAGAGCTCCAGATCTAAAGGTATTGTCCTAGTGTCCTTAGGAGCACACCGGCGTCTTTGTTGAAAAAGGTGTGTAGGAAGATGAGAGAAGTGTATAAGAAAGGTGTGCGTAGGAAAGGCATACGTTGGTATCGGGCCCAATGTCACTCAGCTCCGTCATATACTCACATGGTCTCGCTTATCATTGCTATGTAGATGACACTCAACTACTTTTCCCCCTTCTGACACCCAGGGAAGACCTCCCTGCTAAAAGACCTTTCCATTACGGGTGACAGCTCCACGGTGTCCCCCTCCCAGAATGCAAAGGACCCTGGACAACACCCTGTCGTTCTCTGCAAACATCACAGCAGTGACTCGCTCCTGCAGATTCATGCTCCCCAACATCCGTAGAGTACGACTCTACCTCAAACATGAAGAGGTGCAAGTCCTAATCCAGGCACTTGTCCTCTCCCGTCTGGACTACTACAACTCACTGTTGGCTGGGCTCCCCACTTGTGCCATCAAACCCCTGCAACTTATCCAGAACGCTGCAGCCCGCCCGTTGTTCAACCTTCCCAAGTTCTCCTATGTCACCCGCTCTTCAGCACACTCCACTGGCTTCCAGTCTAAGCTTGCATCCACTACTAGACCAGGGTACTTGTCGACGGAGCAGCAAGAGGAACTGCCCCTCCCCACCTTCAGGTTATGCTCAAACCCTACACCCCAACCCGAGTACTCCATTCTGCCACCTCTGGTCTCTTGGCCCTCCCACCCCTATGGGAGGGCAGCTCCCGCTCAGCCAAGTCCAAGCTCTTCTCTGTCCTGGCACCCCAATGGTGGAACTAGCTTAGGACAGAAGAGTCCCTGCCCATCTTCCGAAAACATCTGAAACCCTATCTCTTCAAAGAGTATCTTAAATAATCCCATAGCGCGCCATCACCCCCTTCTCCCCGCCTCCTCCCCCCTCCCCCCAACACCTTGCATGCTCGGAATACATTTCATTGAACCTCTGAAAACCTCCCACTTGCTGTCCTTAGGAGCACACCTGCCATTCTAAATGCTTTCACAGATGAACATACATGGTGGCGAGTAAAAGCACTGCCCTAGGTTAGAGGTCATGATGTATGGAATAGGTTAGAGGTCATGATGTATGGAATAGGTTAGAGGTCATGATGTATGGAATAGGTTAGAGGTCATGATGTATGGAATAGGTTAGAGGTCATGATGTATGGAATAGGTTAGAGGTCATGGTGTATGGAATAGGTTAGAGGTCATGGTGTATGGAATAGGTTAGAGGTCATGGTTTATTGAATAGGTTAGAGGTCATGGTTTATTGAATAGGTTAGAGGTCATGGAATAGATTAGAGGTCATGGTGTATGGAAAAGGTTAGAGGTAGGAAGGAATGGTGTATTGTACTCACAGCCTGTTTGGCTTTGGAGATGTCGTCCATCTGCACATGCAAGTCCTCAATCTCCACCTCCATAGACTTACGGGCCTTCACTGCTGCCGCACAGGTGAACTCTGACTCCTCCAGCTGAGACAGTGGGATAGAGAGGTCCAAATTCTATAGAAATTTTATTCTGATGTTTCTGGACTTTCCCAGTATCTCTGTGGTGTGTCACGCAGGTGTAGGAACTGGACAAGTGTGCTAGGGGTACAACCTACCTGGTTTTTGAGCTGGGCGATCTCTCTCTTGCTGGGGGCGTTGTTCTTCATGTGGTCCAGCATGATCTGGGCGTCGGCCAGCAGGGCCTTGGTGCGCTTCAGATCCTTCCTCAGCCTCTTCTCTGTCTCCACGTCTCTGGGGTTCACCTGGGGACAGCAGCAACACAACCAGATTACGACCCACTCAACATATTACACCACACACTAATCACAGTACCAACAAAAGCCTGCATAATCTGTAACTATCCAGTAGGAGGGTTGACAGCCACTGGACATATAACTAGTCTGGGTAAAGACTGTCCAAGGTGGACTGGTAGTGGGGTGTCTGACAGTACCTGGTCCTGGGCCGACAGCAGCTTGGTCTCCAGTTCTCTCCTCTCACGTAGGACCTTCTGTTTGTCATTAAACTCCTCCTCCAGTTGGACTTCTATCTGCTTCAGCTGAAAACACAGGAACACACTATAATGTGATCCAACTGAAAGAGACATGTTTACATAATAAAACTGAGTCATTGTCTATGTTTGTACTTTGGAGACGAAACCAGCTATTTGTGGCTATTATAGTCACACATTGTCACAACTAATCATTTGCCTTTAGAGTCATGTAAAGTTTCCGGTGTGTGCTGTACCTTCTTACTGCAGGATTGTCTGATCTCCTCCACCTCCTCGTCTTTACTCTCAATCTCCTTGGAATGTGTCTGGCGCAGTCTCTCTGTCTCCATCTCCAGACGCAGCTTAGCCTGCACAACACAAAGACAGAGTTTGAGTGTCATCCTCAATGGAGTGTGTGTGTATGTATGTGTGCGCGCACGCACATCTGCATGTGCGTTCAAGTGTGAGTCTCCTTGTGCGCACGTCTGCATGTGTATATACAAGCGTGTGTCTCTGTGTGTGTGTCTAACTCTATACCTGCTCCAGCATCTGTATAGTTCCGGCCTGTTCATCCAGCTCCTCTTCCTGGTCTTTGACCTTGGCCTCCAGGTCACGCATCGTCTTCTTCACCTTGGACAGTGATGCCTCGTCCTTGGTCTCCTGGGACGACAGGTCCAGCAGCTCCGCCTCCAGCTGTTCTAACTTCATGTTCTGTGCACACATCTCCAGGTCCTTGCCCTATAGGGAAAGAGGACATACACATTAAAACACACATCTCCAGGTCTTTGTCCTATAGGGAGAGAGGACATACACATTAAAACACACATCTCCAGGTCCTTGTCCTATAGGGAGATAGGAGACACACATTACGGGTGTTTTCACACAATTATTGTCACGCCTTGGTCATTGTATTTTGTTATATGTTTGGGTAGGCCAGGGTGTGACATGTTGTTTTTCGTATTGGGGTTTGTAGTATTTGGGATCGCGGCTGATTAGGGGTGTGGTATAGGTTTGGCTGCCTGAGGCGATTCCTAATCAGTCAGGTGATTCTCGTTGTCTTGGATTGGGAACCGTATTTAGGCAGCCTTAGTTTCGCTTTGTATTTCGTGGGTGATTGTTCCTGTCTCTGTGTTGTAGTCACCAGATAGGCTGTAATTAGTTTCACGTTCCGTTCTGTTGTTTTTGTATTTAGTATCAGTTATTTCATGTACCGCGTTTTCTTTCATTAAAGTCATGAGTAACCAACACGCTGCATTTCGGTCCGACTCTCTTTCTTCAACAGACGAACGCCGTTACAGAATAACCCACCACAATCGGACCGAGCAGTGTGTAAACTGGAAGCGACAGCTTCAGCAGCGAAAGGAGGACGTTATGGATAGCAGAGGCATGGAGTATACGACGTGGGAAGAAATCGACAGGTGGGCAGGCCGACCCAGAGAGAGTGCAGGAGCCCGCCTGGGATTCGCTGCAGCAATGCGAAGAGGACTATAGGCGAATGGAGTCAAAGAAAAAGACACGCCGTCTAAAACGGAGAGGCGCTGGTATAAACAGGCAGCGACAGCTGGAGCAGCAAAAGGAGGATGAATTATTCGTAGAATGGACATGGGAAGACGTGTTGGATGGTAAAGGTTGTTACACTTGGGAGGAGATATTGGCCGGAAGAGATCGCCTCCCATGGGAACAGGTGGAGGCACTAAGGAGAGCAGAGGCAGCCGGAGTTAGGAGCCGACGATACGAGGGAACACGGTTGGCAAGGAAACCCGAAAAGCAGCCCAAAAAAATGATTGGGGGGGGGCTAGAAGGGAGTATGGTTATGCCAGGTAGGAGACCTGCGCAAACTCCCTGTGCTCACCGTTGGGCTAGAGAGACCGGGCAGGCACCGTGTTATGCTATGGAGCGCACAGTGTTTTCAGTGCGGGAGCATAGCCCGGTGCGGCACATACCAGCCCTTCCTATTGGCCGGGCTAGAGTGGGCATCGAGCCAGGTAAGCTTGGGCAGGCTCGGTGCTCAAGAGCTCCAGTGCGCCTGCACGGTCCGGTCTATCCAGAGCCACCTCCTCACACCAGTCCTCCGGTAGCAGTTCCCCGCACCAGGCTTCCTGTGCGTGTCCTCAATCCAGTACCACCAGTTCCAGCACCACGCACCAGGCCTTCAGTGCGCCTCGGCTGTTCAGCGCAGCCAGCGCTTTTCTCCTCTCCTGCGCTGCCGGAGTCTCCCGTCTGCCCAGCGCCGCCAGTGCTCCCAGTCTGCCCAGCGCCGCCAGTGCTCCCAGTCTGCCCAGCGCCGCCAGTGCTCCCAGTCTGCCCAGCGCCGCCAGTGCTCCCAGTCTGCCCAGCGCCGCCAGTGCTCCCAGTCTGCCCAGAGCCGCCAGTGCCCCCAGTCAGCCCAGCGCCGCCAGACAACCAGAATCTTCCAGATCTGCTTGTCAACCTGAATCTTCCAGTTCCGCCAGCCAGCCAGGATTTACCGGAGCCTACTACCTGCCTGAGCTTCATCTCAGTACTGGGCTTCCTCTCAGTACTGGGCTTCCCCTCAGTCCCGAGCTGCCCCTCTGTCCCGAGCTGCCCCTCTGTCCCGAGCTGCCCCTCTGTCCCGAGCTGCCCCTCTTATGTGGGGATCTGGGTGAGGACTATTAGGTCATGGTCGGCGGAGAGGGTGGATTATCCCAGGACGCGAAGGGGAGGAACAAGGACATGAATGGAGTGGGGTCCACGTCCCGAGCCGGAACCGCCACCATGGACAGACGCCCACCCGGACCCTCCCTATGCTTTTGAGGTGCGTCCGGGAGTCCGCACCTTAGGGGGGTTCTGTCACGCCTTGGTCATTGTATTTTGTGTTTTTGTTATATGTTTGGGTAGGCCAGGGTGTGACATGGGTTTATATGTTGTTTTTCGGATTGGGGTTTGTAGTATTTGGGATCGCGGCTGATTAGGGGTGTGGTATAGGTTTGGCTGCCTGAGGCGATTCCTAATCAGTCAGGTGATTCTCGTTGTCTTGGATTGGGAACCGTATTTAGGCAGCCTTAGTTTCGCTTTGTATTTCGTGGGTGATTGTTCCTGTCTCTGTGTTGTAGTCACCAGATAGGCTGTAATTAGTTTCACGTTCCGTTCTGTTGTTTTTGTATTTAGTATCAGTTATTTCATGTACCGCGTTTTCTTTCATTAAAGTCATGAGTAACCAACACGCTGCATTTCGGTCCGACTCTCTTTCTTCAACAGACGAACGCCGTTACAATTATTGTGAAGTCGGTGCGGTTCACTTAATTTTGTGTGCAGTGTGAACACTTCAAAGGAACTCAGACCCCTCAAAAGAACTCCTGAAGTAGATCAGATCATCCGGAGAGGTCCGGTTCCGGTTGAAGGGCAATGTGAACCCAAAGGTCCCCAGGTTCGCTTGTCGTTATTCCCACGCCACACACTAGACTACTGCAACACCGTTTCCCCTGGCATAAACCCTCACACTAGACGACTGCAACACCGTTTCCCCTGGCATAAACCCTCACACTAGATGACTGCAACACCGTTTCCCCTGGCATAAACCCTCACACTAGACTACTGCAACACCGTTTCCCCTGGCATAAACCCTCACACTAGACTACTGCAACACCGTTTCCCCTGGCATAAACCCTCACACTAGACTACTGCAACACCGTTTCCCCTGGCATAAACCCCCACACTAGACGACTGCAACACCGTTTCCCCTGGCATAAACCCCCACACTAGACGACTGCAACACCGTTTCCCCTGGCATAAACCCTCACACTGGACTACTGCAACACCGTTTCCCCTGGCATAAACCCTCACACTGGACTACTGCAACACCGTTTCCCCTGGCATAAACCCTCACACTGGACTACTGCAACACCGTTTCCCCTGGCATAAACCCTCACACGAGACTACTGCAACACCGTTTCCCCTTGCATAAACCCTCACACTAGACTACTGCAACACCGTTTCCCCTGGCATAAACCCTCACCACCATTTCCCCTGGCATAAACCCTCACTCTAGACTACTGCAACACCGTTTCCCCTGGCATAAACCCTGACATTAGACTACTGCAACACCGTTTCCACTGGCATAAACCCTCACACTAGACTACTGCAACACCGTTTCCCCTGGCATAAACCCTCACACTAGACTACTGCAACACCGTTTCCCCTGGCATAAACCCTCACACTAGACGACTGCAACACCGTTTCCCCTGGCATAAACCCTCACACTGGACTACTGCAACACCGTTTCCCCTGGCATAAACCCTCACACTGGACTACTGCAACACCGTTTCCCCTGGCATAAACCCTCACACTAGACTACTGCAACACCGTTTCCCCTGGCATAAACCCTCACACTAGACGACTGCAACACCGTTTCCCCTGGCATAAACCCTCACTCTAGACTACTGCAACACCGTTTCCCCTGGCATAAACCCTCACACATTGTTGCCACAATAGAGAGAAGATGATGATGTGCTGATTCTGAGAAAAAACAAGTGCCTTTTCTGGATAGGTATATTGATTAGCAATTATCAAGGATGCACTGAAATTCAAAAATATGTGTGTAGTTTTTAGTTCAGATTATTTGTTTGCTATATGTGATCTATAGGCTAAAAGATCTTCATCAGCTGTTTATTGATTGGGGGTTTGAATAGTGTGAGAATCACAACATAGGGCATAGCTCTCAAAGTAGCCTACATGGGGTGTAGAATTTTCAGTTATAGCATTATTTAATCTGCAGTTATTATTCTGCTGTGTATTCTGTTACCAATAATATTTATGTGTTATTATTATCTTCTGATTACAATTATTAGGTCTCATCTGTTTACAAAGATTAGCTTCCAAAAGTTAAGTTGGTATCAAGCTGTCCGATAACACAAGGGAACTGAGTTATTTTACCCCGGAGTTGACTTTAAAGAGGACTGAGATGGGTTATTTTAAAAGAGGTCTATATGTGAAAACAACCTAAGACACACATCTCCAGGTCATATAGGGGGATACACACATATTCAAAAATGATTAATTTTCTTTCAAATAGCTGTGCTTGATTGAGCTTGCCATGGAGCCAATGGAAAGGCCAACCCCAGCCACCTGACACTCCGGGAAGACTCAAACACTCAAAGTACTTGAAAGATTTTTGGCACACACACACAGATGTGGTAGGTCAGTAGTGTTGGTGTTTGTACAGTACCTCCAGTTGCTGTCGCATGCTGAACACTTCTCCAGTCAGCATGTCCTTCTCTCTGCTCAGCTTCTCTCTAAGATTCTTCTCCCTCTGGACCTCCTCCTGAGACTGGTTCTGCTCCGAGTCAAACCTGACACACACACACACACACACACACACACACACACACACACACACACACACACACACACACACACACACACACACACACACACACACACACACACACACACACACACACACACACACACACACACACACACACACACACACACACACGTTAATGCCTTGCCTGGCTAGACACACACCCTGCCGTGAGTCCCCTATCGACATAGAACATACTCATACTGGTACAGTATACAGTGAGGAGAACAAGTATTTGTTTCACTGACAAATTTGCAGGTTTTCCTACTTACAAAGCATGTAAAGGTCTGTAATTTTCTGTCATAAAACAAAAATCCAGAAAATCACATTGTATGATTTTTAAGCAATTCATTTGCATTTTATTGCATGACATAAGTATTTGATCACCTACCAACCAGTAAGAATTCCGGCTCTCACAGACCTGTTAGTTTTTCTTTAAGAAGCCCTGCTGTTCTCCACTCATTACCTGTATTAACTGCACCTGTTTGAACTTGTTACCTGTATAAAAGACACCTGTCCACACACTCAATCAAACAGACTCCAACCTCTCCACAATGGCCAAGACCAGAGAGCTGTGTAAGGACATCAGAGATAAAATTGTAGACCTGCACAAGGCTGGGATGGTCTACCGGACAATAGGCAAGCAGCTGGTGAGAAGGCAACAACTGTTGGCGCAATTATTAGAAAATGGAAGAAGTTCAAGATGACGGTCAATCACCCTCGGTCTGGGGCTCCATGCAAGATCTCACCTCGTGGGGTATCAATGATCATGAGGGATCAGCCCAGAACTACACGGCAGGACCTGGTCAATGACCTGAAGAGAGCTGGGACCACAGTCTCAAAGAAAACCATTAGTAACACACTACGCCGTCATGGATTAAAATCCTGCAGCACACGCAAGCTCCCCCTGCTCAAGCCATCGCATGTCCAGGCCCGTCTGAAGTTTGCCAATGACCATCTGGATGATCCAGAGGAGGAATGGGAGAAGGTCATGTGGTCTGATGAGACAAAAATAGAGCTTTTTGGTCTAAACTCCACTCACCGTGTTTGGAGGAAGAAGAAGGATGAGTACAACCCCATGAACACCATCCCAACCGTGAAGCATGGAGGTGGAAACATCATTCTTTGGGGATGCTTTTCTGCAAAGGGGACAGGACGACTGCACCGTATTGAGGGGAGGATGGATGGGGCCATCTCGAGATCTTGGCCAACAACCTCCTTCCCTCAGTAAGAGCATTGAAGATGGGTCGTGACTGGGTCTTCCAGCATGACAACGACCTGAAACACACAGCCAGGGCAACTAAGGAGTGGCTCCGTAAGAAGCATTCCAAGGTCCTGGAGTGGCCTAGCCAGTCTCCAGACTTGAACCCAATAGAAAATCTTTGGAGGGAGCTGAAAGTCCGTAATGCCCAGCGACAGCCCCGAAACCTTAAGGATCTGGAGAAGGTCTGTATGGAGGAGTGGGCCAAAATCCCTGCTGCAGTGTGTGCAAACCTGGTCAAGAACTACAGGAAACGTATGATCTCTGTAATTGCAAACAAAGGTTTCTGTACCAAATATTAAGTTCTGCTTTTCTGATGTATCAAATACTTATGTCATGCAATAAAATGCAAATGAATTACTTAAAAATGTTACATTGTGATTTTCTGGATTTTTGTTTTAGATTCCGTCTCTCACAGTTGATAAAATTACAGACCTCTACATGCTTTGTAAGTAGGAGAACCTGCAAAATCGTCAGTGTATCAAATACTTGATCTCTCCACAGTATGTGTCACCCCATAACGGTGATAGGCATGGGGGGAGTGTTCGTTGTCCTGTTTACGTAGTGAGCTAAAGAGGCTGAGACAGCAGGGGCCTTTAACAAGCACAGCCAAGCTTAGAGACCACACAGAGGGTGTGTGTCCTTCCCCCCCCGTCCCCCAGGAGTTCCACGAGACGTCCATGGTGGAGAAGTCTCTGTTCAGTTGGCTGGAGGCCAAGTGTGTGTACACACGCACACCAAACATTTGCAGTGTGGTTGCAGCATTCCAGTATGTGTTCTTACTGTGCGACACTACATAGCCTTTACTGATCTGTATTATATCTCTCCTACTCTGCTGAGACATGATATCACTCAGTAACCATTAACCATTACCACAGAGAGAGAGAGAGAAAGAAAGAAAGAAAGAAAGAAAGAGAAGGGGGAAAGCAAGAAAGAAAGAGAGAAGAAAGATAGAGAGAAGGGGCAAAGCGAGAGAGAGAAGGGGAAAAGCGAGAGAGAGAAGGGGGAAAGCGAGAGAGAGAAGGGGGAAAGCGAGAGAGAGAGACAGAGAGAAGGGGGAAAGCGAGAGAGAAGGGGGAAAGAGAGAGAGAGAGAGAGAAGGGGGAAAGAGAGAGAGAGAGAAAGGGGGAAAGAGAGAGAGAGAGAGAAGGGGGAAAGCGAGAGAGAGAGAGAGAAGAAAGATAGAGAGAAGGGGCAGCGAGAGAGAGAAGGGGAAAAGCGAGAGAGAGAAGGGGGAAGAGAGAGAGAGAAGGGGAAAGCGAGAGAGAGAGAGAAGGGGAAAGCGAGAGAGAAGGGAAAGAGAGAGAGAGAGAGAAGGGGGAAAGAGAGAGAGAGAGAGAGAGGGAGAGAGAGAGAGAGAGAGAGAAGGGGGAAAGCGAGAGAGAGAGAAGGGGGAAAGCGAGAGAGAGAGAGAGAAGGGGGAAAGCGAGAGAGAGAGAGAGAGTGAGAGTGAGAGAGAGTGAGAGAGAGAGAGAGAGAGAGAGAGAGAGAGAGAGAGAGAGAGAGAGAGAGAGAGAGAGAGAGAGAGAGAGAGAGAGAGAGAGAGATCTGCCTTTGGTCTAAAGAGCAGGAACCCAGACTTTATCAAAAACATTTGAAATACAGACAATGTCATCCTACAAGAAACATGCTATAAAGGACACGGACCCACTGGTTGTCCTCTAGTTTACAGAGAGCTGGCAGTCTCATCCAGCAAACTACCAGGAGTGAAACAGGGAAGGGACTCAGGGGATATGCTAATTTGGTATAGAACAGACCTATTAAATTAGTCAAAACAGGAACATTTTACATCTGGCTAGAAATGAATAATGAAATGATCTCATGTGTGATACCTACAGTTGAAGTCGGAAGTTTACATACACCTTTGCCAAGTACATTTAAACTCAGTTTTTCACAATTCCTGACATTTAATCCTAGTAAAAATTCCCTGTCTTAGGTCAGTTAGGATCAACACTTTATTTTAAGAATGTGAAATGTCAGAATTATAGTAGAGAGAATTATTTATTTCAAATTTTATTTCTTTCATCACATTCCCAGTGGGTCAGAAGTTTACATACACTCAATTAGTATTTGATAGCATTGCCGTTAAATAGTTTAACTTGGGTCAAACGTTTCGGGTAGCCTTCCACAAGCTTCCCATAATATGTTGGGTTAATTCTGGCCCATCCCCCCTGACAAAGCTAGTGTAACTGAGTCAGGTTTGTAGGCCTCCTTGCTTGCACACGCCTTTTCAGTTCTGCCCACACATTTTCTATGGGATTGAGGTCAGGGCTTTGTGATGGCCACTCCAATACCTTGACTTTGTTGTCCTTAAGCCATTTTGCCACAACTTGGAAGTATGCTTAGGGTCAATGTCCATTTGGAAGACCCATTTGCGACCAAGCTTTAACTTCCTGACTGATGTCTTGAGATGTTGCTTCAATATATCCACATCATTTTCCATCCTCATGATGCCATCTATTTTGTGAAGTGAACCAGTCCCTCCTGCAGCAAAGCACCCTCACAACATGATGCTGCCATCCCCGTGCTTCACAGTTGGGATGGTGTTCTTTGGCTTGCAAGCCTCCCCCTTTTTCCTCCAAACATAACGATGGTCATTATGGCCAAACAGTCATATTTTTGTTTCATCAGATCAGAGGACATGTCTCCAAAAAGTACAATATTTGTCCCCATGTGCAGTTGTAAACCGTAGTCTGGCTTTTTTTATGGTGGTTTTGGAGAAGTGGCTTCTTCCTTGCTGAGCAGCCTTTCAGGCTATGTCGATATAGAACTCGTTTTAATGTGGTTATAGATACTTTTGTAGCGGTTTCCTTCAGCATCTTTACAAGGTCCATGCTGTTGTTCTGTAATTGATTTGAACTTTTAGCACCAAACAACGTTAATCTCTAGGAGACAGAACGCGTCTCCTTCCTGAGCGGTATGACGGCAGCGTGGTCCCATGGTGTTTATACTTGCGTACTATTGTTTGTACAGGCATTTGGAAATTGCTCCCAAAGATGAACCAGACTTGTGGAGGTCTACAATTTTTTTTCTGAGGTCCTGGCTGATTTCTTTTGATTTTTAGAATTCAACGCACCAATTAGAGGTCCAGGACAGCAACACAATTAGACCAAACCAAATTATGAGAAACAAAAAGATAATTACTTGACACACTGGAAAGAATTAACAAAAAACTGAGCAAACTATAATGCTATTTGGCCCTAAACAGAGAGTACACAGTGGCAGAATACCTGACCACTATGACTGACCCAAAATTAAGGAAATCTTGGACATTTGAAATGTCTCTGTTCCTCTGAAACTTGTTTGGGTGTAATATTAACTGTATTTTTTTTAATTGTTTGTACAGACTCAGTGAGCATATCACCTCCACCCTACCTGACACCCTAGACCCACTCCAATTTGCTTACCGCCCCAATAGGTCAACAGACGACTCAATCGCAATCCCACTGCACACTGCCCTAACCCATCTGGACAAGAGGAATACCTATGTAAGAATGCTGTTCATCAACTACAGCTCAGCATTTAACACCATAGTACCCTCCAAACTCATCATTAAGCTCGAGACCCTGGGTCTCAACCCCGCCCTGTGCAACTTGGTCCTCGACTTCCTGACGAGCCGCCCCCAGGTGGTGAGGGTAGGAAAAAACATCTCCAACCTGCTGATCCTCAACACTGGGGCCCCACAAGGGTGCGTTCCCAGCCCTCTCCTGTACTCGCTGTTCACCCATGACTGCGTGGCCATGCACGCCTCCAACTAAATCATCAAGTTTGCAGACGACACCACAGTAGGCTTGATTACCTGGTAGGCTTGATTACCAACAACGACAAGATGGCCTACAGGGAGGAGGTGAGGGCCCTCGGAGTGTGGTGTCAGGACAATAACCTCACACTCAATGTCAACAAAACAAAAGGAGATGATCGTACACTTCAGGAAACAGCAGAGGGAGCAGCCCCCTATCCACATCGATGGGACAGTAATGGAGACGGTTACGTTAGTTTTAAGTTCCTCGGAAGGTTTAAGTTCCTCAGTGTACACATCACGGACAAACTGAAATGGTCCACCCACACAGACAGCGTGGTGAAGAAGGCGCAGCAGTGCCTCTTCAACTTTAGGAAGCTGAAGAAATTCAGCTTGTCACCAAAAACACTCAAACTTTTGTAGAGGAATGGGCCAAAATACCAGCAACAGTGTGTGAAAACCTTGTGAAGACTTACAGAAAACATTTGACCTCTGTCATTGCCAACAAAGGGTATATAACAAAGTATTGAGATAAACTTTTGTTATTGACCAAATACTTATTTTCCACCATAATTTGCAAATAAATTCATTAAAAATCCTACAATGTGATTTTCTGGATTTTTAGTAGTTGAAGTGTACCTATGATGAAAATTACAGGCCTCTCTCATCTTTATAAGTGGGAGAACTTGCACAATTGGTGGCTGACTAAATACTTTTTTGCCCCACTGTAAATGTATCACTAGCCACTTTAAACAATGCCACTTTTGAATGTTTACACACCCTACATTACTCATCTCATTCTGTACTCTATAGCATCTACTGCATCTTGCCTATGCCATTTGGCCATCACTCATTCATATATTTTTTATATACATATTCTTATTAATTCCTCTACAATTGTGTGTATAAGGTAGTTTTGAAAATGTTAGGTTAGATTACTTGTTAGATGTTACTGCATGATCGGAACTAGAAGCACAAGCATTTCGCTACGCTCGCATTAACAATAATTTTGCACGCCCAATTTTTCAGTTTTTGATTTGTTAAAAAAGTTTGAAATATCCAATAAATGTCGTTCCACTTCATGATTGTGTCCCACTTGTTGTTGATTCTTCACAAAAAAATACAGTTTTATATCTTTATGTTTGAAGCCTGAAATTTGGCAAAAGGTCGGAAAGTTCAAGGGGGCCGAATACTTTCGCAAGGCACTGTATTTATGTTTATGTATTTTCCCTGTTGTACTACTTGCACATCATTACAACAGCGTATATAGACATAACATGACATTTGAAATGTCTTTATTCTTTTGGAACTTTTGTGAGGGTAATGTTTACTGTAAATTTATATCTATTCCACTTGCTTGGGCAATGTATGCCAATAAAGCCCCTTAAATTGAAATTGAATTGAGAGAGAGCAAGAGAGAGAGATTGAGAGAGATTGAGAGAGAGAGATTGAGAGAGAGAGAGAGAGAGAGAGAGAGAGAGAGATATGAGAGAGAGAGATTGAGGGAGAGAGAGATTGAGAGAGAGAGAGATTGAGATTGAGAGAAAGATCGAGAGAGATTGAGAGAGAGAGAGAGAGAGATAGAAAAGAGATTTAAAGAGATTGAGAGAGATAGAAATTGAGAGAGGGAGAGAGAGAGATTGAGAGAGAGATTGAGATTGAGAGAGAGAGAGATTGAAAGAGAGAAAGAAAGAGAGATTGAGATTGAGAGAGAGAGAGAGATTGAAAGAGAAAAGAAAGAGAGATTGAGAGAAAGAGAGAAAGAGAGAGAGAGCGAGAGAGATTGAGAGAGACAGATTGAGAGAGAGAGATTGAGAGAGAGAGATTGAGAGAGAGAGAGAGAGAGAGAGAGAGAGAGATTGAGAGAGATAGAGATTGAGAGAGATAGAGATTGAGAGAGAGAGAGATTGAGAGATTGAGAGATTGAGAGAGAGAGATTGAGAGATTGAGAGAGAGAGAGATTGAGAGAGAGAGAGAGATTGAGAGAGAGAGATTGAGAGAGAGAGATTGAGAGAGAGATTGAGAGAGAGAGAGAGATTGAGAGAGCGAGAGATTGAGAGAGCGAGAGTGAGATTGAGAGAGAGATTGAGAGAGAGAGAGAGAGAGAGAGGAGAGATTGAGAGAGAGAGAGAGAGAGAGAGAGAGAGAGAGAGAGAGAGAGAGAGAGAGAGAGGGGATTAAGAGAGAGAGATAGAGATTGCGAGAGAGAGATTGAGAGAGAGATAGAGATTGAGAGAGAGAGATTGAGAGAGAGATTGAGAGAGATTGAGAGAGAGAGATAGAGAGAGATTGAGAGAGATTGAGAGAGAGAGAGATTGAGAGATAGAGAGAGAGAGAGAGAGAGAGAGAGAGAGAGAGAGAGAGAGAGAGAGAGAGATTGAGAGAGAATGCTAGAATGCTATTTGGCCCTACACAGAGAGTACACAGCGGCAGAATACCTGACCACTGTGACTAACCCAAAATTAAGGAAAGCTTTGACTATGTACAGACTCAGTGAGCATAGCCTTGCTATTGAGAAAGGCCGCCGTAGGCAGACATGGCTCTCAAGAGAAGACAGGCTATGTGCTCACTGCCCACAAAATGAGGTGGAAACTGAGCTGCACTTCCTAACCTCCTGCCCAATGTATGACCATATTAGAGAGACATATTTCCCCCAGATTACACAGATCCACAAAGAATTTGAAAACAAATCCAATTTTGAAAAACTCCCATATCTACTGGGTGAAATTCCACAGTGTGCCATCACAGCAGCAAGATTTGTGACCTGTTGCCACGAGAAAAGGGCAACCAGTGAAGAACAAACACCATTGTAAATACAACCCATATTTATGCTTACTTATTTTATCTTGTGTCCTTGAACTATTTGTACATTGTATATATATATATATATATATATATATATATATATATATATATATATATATATATATATATATATATATATATATATATATATATATGACATTTGTAATGTCTTTACTGTTTTGAAACTTCTGTATGTGTAATGTTTACTGTTAATTTTAGTTGTTTTTCACTTTATATATTCACTTTGTATGTTGTCTACCTCACTTGCTTTGGCAATGTTAACACATGTTTCCCATGCCAATAAAGCCCTTGAATTGAATTGAATTGAGATTGAGAGAGATTGAGAGATTGAGTAGTATCAGGTTGTAGTTGCAGATCTGAACATACTGTATGAGTGTGTATGTGTGTGTGTGGCGCACACCTCTCTGTGTCTGTATCAAAGACTTAGACATCGCATAAATGTATCTGTCCCATTATGGCATCTAGGAGAGCACAGGCAAAGCCATTGAGGCCCTCTCCATTTTGAAGTACTCCATTTTCTTCTTCTACTACTTCTATGAGTTGGTAAACAAACTAAAAGGGTCCATACTGCCACCTGGCATGTTGTTGGAACAGGTATAAAGCCAAGCTTGGCAATTTACTGCCTCCTGCAATTATGGAATGTTTCCTCATGAGTATAATTCATTGTCTAATCCCTCCTGGTGAACCGAAAGGAATTAAGTGATAATTTCTTAACCCATAGGAAGTCCCACCTAGTTGACTACTTCAAAATGGTGAAAGTCCTCAATGGGGCTGCCCATGGTAAAATGGGCTTTTGAGTAGGAGTCCTCTATCTCTAAGGTCGGTATTGTTTTATTATTTTTATTTCACCTTAATTTAACAAGGTAGGCCACTTGAGAACAAGTTCACATTTACAACTGCGACCTGGCCAAAGCAGTGTGACACAAGCAACACAGAGTTACACATGGGATAAACGTCTTTGTCGGCCTACAGAGTGTGTGCGGTATGAACTGAACTCACTTCCTCTGTTTCTTCTCCAGGTCATGGTTGCGGCTCTGCTGGCCCTCTAGGTGTAGCTTGGTGTCCTGTAGCTCAGCCGTCAATCTCTGACACTTCTTCTTCAGCTGCTGGGCCGTACGCTGCACCTCCTCACTGTCTGCCTGGAGGTCACTTAGCTGGAGGAGGAGAGAGGGAGGGAGATAAAGAGAGAGATGTGTAACATTTAAAATATTTTTTTTCAAAATAAGCAGAGGCATGAAAGAGGTCAAAGGTTCCGTTAGCTTCTGTCAAGCTGTCTGTCTGAGTGGCCGACCAGGTGAGACGCACAGAGAGAGAAAGAAAAGACTAGTTATTGCTTCACTGCTCCTTTTATGTCTCACTGAGTGAGCGCTCGGGGAGTGTAAAGCTTTATTTGATGTTTTATGAGAAAGCTCAGAGGAGGTGTCAAAAACAGGGGCTGAGAAAAAGACAGAGAAAAATAAACGGCAGACAGATAGAGAAAGACAGTGACAGACAGACACTTGCCCAGCAATGAGGAAAGAAGAGAGAAAAGGAGAGGGAGAGATCCACCGAAAACACTAGTAAGCTCCTTCTGGACAGAAGGAAGGAAATGAGCTAGTTTAAAAAAGAATGTGAGCATGTGTGTGTGTGTATGTGTAGCTAGATGAGGTAGGTGTTAATCCCAACATGCAAGTGTGTGTAAGCAATGCGAGGTTGAGTTAGAAGTGTGTGTGTGTGTGTGTGTGTGTGTGTGTGTGTGTGTGTGTGTGTGTGTGTGTGTGTGTGTGTGTGTGTGTGTGTGTGTGTGTGTGTGTGTGTGTGTGTGTGTGTGTGTGTGTGTGTGTGTGTGTGTGTGTGTGTGTGTGTGTGTGTGTGTGTGTGTGTGTGTGTGTGTCCGACACTGCCTTACCCTCCTCTCCAGCTGCCGCTTGTTCTGCTGCTCCACCTCCAGCTTGTCATTAAACTCCTGCTGTAACCTCTTCTTGGTGAACTCTATCTCTCTGATGGCCCTGTCATACTTCAGTCTCCACTCTCCCCCTAACAAACACAACATGATACAGCACAGTTAGCAGACAGGTCATGCATGGACAGCATGGACATTCATCATTCAATCACAGGAGGTTGGTGTCACCTTAATTGGGGAGGACAGGTTTCTGGTAATGGCTGGAGCGGAATTAGTGGAATGGTATCAAAACCATGGTTTCCATTCACTTTGTTCCAGACCTTTATTATGAGCTGTCCTCCCCTCAGCAGCCTCCATTGCAATCAATATGCCTTCAAATAGAACTAAGATGAAACTGATTAGCCAGTTTGAAAGAGAGTCTGTTTGACCATGGAAGGGGTTTGTATTAGTCAGGAGGAAATGTATCAAGCTGTTTTGAAGCCATATTAAAGTCTGTACACTACTGTTATGGCCTGCACATGTATCTCTTACACAGGGTTGTCTATTCCACGTCAAATGTGGGGTGTTTAAACAAAACACTGAGACAAAAATCTATTCTACAGTCAGAATGGCCAAATAAAGCCTGCATTTGCAGTCCAGCCGGAAGTCTGTTCGGCAGGCGTCCAAATAGAATTTGAGGACGCCTGCAGTCTTTTATAATCCATTTCTACACCATGTCTTGCAAAACCTTTTGTATCCTCATTGATTTCAGGCAGCCGCTGCAGTCTACAGGGGTGGTCAGCTTGATACAACCAAATCACTGGGCAACTGAAAGGACTCAACCAGAAACAGCCTACTTTCATCCTGGTCTTGGGGTGTACCTTTGTGTGCTGGTTTTCATGGTGCTAAATTGTCACCATAGCAACAGAGTGTGTGTGTGTGTGTGTGGTTTGGTTTTACTATCCTTGTGGGGACCCAGAAGTCCTCACATGGATAGTACAACAAGGAAAACTCAAGACAAGTGGGGACATTTCAGGTTTAGGGTTAGAATTAAGGTTAGGATTAGGAGTTAAGGTGAGGTTAAGTTTAGGGTTAGAATTAAGGTTAGGGTTAGGTTAAGGGTTATGTTTAGGGTTATAGAAAATCAGGTTTTGAATGGGAATAAATGTTTTGGTCCCCACAAGGATAGTAAAACAAACGTGTGTGTGTGGCGCTGACCTGTGTCGTCATCGTCCATCTCTCCATTGAGCTCAGAGGCTCTGAGGAGTCTGGTCTCCATCACCTCCATCTCCATAGAGTCCATAGACTTCTTCATCGAGTCAAACTTAGTCTGGGGAGAGAATCACAGGCCATGCATTAATACACAAACACATTATATACCAAGTTAGAAATACTGACAGATAGGCCTCACATTGCACTTGCACGTACACACACAAACACGCTCATTGCTCACACACACACACACACACACACACACACACACACACACACACACACACACACACACACACACACACACACACACACACACACACACACACACACACACACACACACACACACACACACACACACACACACACACACACACACACACACACTTCCTCTAAATGACACAATCGCTCATTTCGAGAAGCGAGGTCATTTGTACCCAGCCCAGCCCATCAGCATGTGCTGTCTGAGCAGTCAGTAGAAAATCTATCCCATCTAGTTGGAATACCCTGAAAAAAACAATCATGTCAAATGCCAAATAGAAAACTAAAAGGCTGGGGAAGGCTGGGGAAGGCAGGGTCAACAATCTGGTCACACCATTACGTTGCAGCCTACAGAACTGGCAAGGTCGTCAATTGCAAATCAGAATCGGTTTTCCATTTACCGGTCTGGTTCAAATAATGAATGAAATAATTGTGTACATCCAACAACAGTTAAGGATGTCTCATTTGTCCAGTGTTAACCTGCAGGTCCTTCATGTCTTTCTCCAGTCTCAGTCTCTCTGAGGTCTCAGACTCCAGCAGCTGAGAGGCCGACTCTCCTGTGTTCCTCTCGTCTGCCAGCTCCGACGACAGCTCTGTGATCTGGCATATACACACAATTGCAATAAGCAAGAGGGTGAAAATAATGTGTTTATTATTACTATACATGCACCCTGTCTAATGCATACAGTGCAATACAGTTACAACTTCATGACATAAAACATCCATCTGTTCATCCTTTATTGATACAGACAGATCCGCTGGTACAATGTGTTATCTTATATTAGTCTGCAACACAGTTTGTGTGTGTGTGTGTGCGTGTGTGTGTGTGTGTACCCTGCTCTCCAGGCGGTCACTGTTGAGTCTCAGCTCGTTCCTCTCCTTGTCCACCTTCTCCAGCCTCCCTTTCAGCTGCTGGATCTCCTCCTGGGAACAGATAGACAGAACGAGAGAGGGAGGGGGAGAGAGAAAATGTATTACAGTATTAGAGGGAGCTAAATCTGTATAGTCTCTATAAAGCAGGGGAAGGAAATCAAATGTTGGGGTGTAATCATTACTACCAAACAGTCGGAAAAACGTTCTGTTATGCAACAAAAACAAGCATTTCTCTGGGACGGATTCAGGTAGGGCCATTCATGTTTGATGAACCTGTCCAATAGAAAAAATATTTTTGTTGCCAAACTGAATATTTTGAAACTGTTTGGCGTAATGACTACACCCCTGATCAACAGTAGATGGAGGGTGTGTATAGTTTGTGTACTCACGTCTTTGCCACGTATCTGCTCCTCTGTGAGCTGGACCTCTATAAGGGGGCGTACTGTGGTGAACACCTTCCACCAGGCCCAGCCCTTCACTCCCTTGTTCTTCTTGATGTTCTTCTGGATGCAGCGGATAGCCAGGTCCTGGATCTGAAACACATGCAGATGAGCAGAGGGACTTGTTTGTGTCTGGTGTTAGGTCTGCCAACATGTAGGATTCTTTAAGTTTTTTTTTAATGGAAATATATATATATCACAAATACAGTGCATTCTGAAAGTATTCAGACCCCTTGAATTTTTCTGCATTATGTTACGTTACAGCCTTATTCTAAAATTAATGAAATCGTTTTTCCCCCTCCTCATTCTATAAACAACATCCCATGACAAAGCAAAAATGATTTTTTTGAAATTTTTGCAAATTAATTACAAATAAAAAACGGAAATATAACATTTACATAAACATTCAGAGTTTCTCCCATTCTTCTATGCAAATCTTCTCAAGCTCTGTCAGGTTGGATGGGGAGACTCGCTGCACAGGTACTTTCAGGTCTCTCCAGCGATGTTAGGTCGGGTTCAAGTCTGGGCTCTGGCTGGGCCACTCAAGGACTTGTCCCGAAGCCAATCCTGCATTGTCTTGGCTGTGTCCTTAGGATCCTTCTCCTGTTGGAAGCTGAACCTTCACCCCAGTCTGAGGTCCTGAGCGCTCTGGAGCAGGTTTTCATCAAGAATCTCTTTGTACTTTGTTAATTAGAAAGGTGAGTGCCTTTCCAAATCATGTCCAATCAATTGAATTTACCACAGGTGGACTCCAATCAAGTGTAGAAACATCTCAAGGATGATCAATGGAAACAGGATGCACCTGAGCTAATTTTCGAGTCTCATAGAAAAGGCTCTAAATACTTATGTAAATAGTTTTTTTCTGTTTTTTATTTTTAATACATTTGCAAAAATGTCTACAAACTTGTTTTTTTGTTTTGTCTTTATGGAGTATTGTGTATTGATGAGGAAAATGTTTTATTGAATCAATTTTAGAATAAGGCTGTAACATAACAAAATGTGGACAAAGGGAAGGGGTCTGAATACTTTCCGAATGCACTGTTTGTATGAAATATATAACTTTTGATAAATAAAGAAAATAAGAAATGGCATTGCTTAGTGTCATTATCAACTAGCACAATAACAGAGACTTGCATCAAGTGTGACGATTTGGGCGAGCTAGAATCAAGACAATCCCAAAGTTCTTCTGGCTTCTCACGGCTTTAAGAGCTGAGACAAAGCTCTTCAGAGAAATGTAATCAAACATCGATACCACTTTGGCACCTTGTTAAAAAGGCATTAGAAGGAGCTACAAGCACCCGCTACATGGGCATCTCCAATAAACCACCCATTATCTCACAACCCAATTAGAACAGCACAATGCAACTGCATCCACTGGGTTTGCCATGATGGAGAAGGCATGCCAGGTTATGTCCTCTAAAGATGGTTTGTCATGATGGAGAAGGCATGCCAGGTTATGTCCTCTAAAGATGGTTTGTCATGATGGAGAAGGCATGCCAGGTTATGTCCTCTAAAGATGGTTTGTCATGATGGAGAAGGCATGCCAGGTTATGTCCTCTAAAGATGGTTTGTCATGATGGAGAAGGCATGCCAGGTTATGTCCTCTAAAGATGGTTTGTCATGCTTAGACCTAAACAAGTCTAACAAATCATGTGTTGACTCAATAAGGGGGGGGGGTCAGTGTTGATCTTTCTGTTCCTCAGCCATACAGAGAGCTCATATACAACACCAGAGGGTTTTAGAATAAGGTCTTGCAGCCTTTAGAAAGAAGATATGTCTGTGTCAAACAGATATTGACGGTCTTAGAGAAACACAGGAGCAGAATGTATTCATTTCTCTTCCTTTTTACTCTGCCTTCTGCCTCTCCTTTACAGAGTTCCCTTTGAGTGTCTGGGAAGCTACATGGCCTTTGCTGAGCACACAAGGCCATAGATGTAACGCATGCATGCACTGACACACACCTGTTCCCAGTCGGGGAAGAAGCTTTGTCTTAAAGCAACGATTTAATTAGACACACTCTGGGCCGACTGGCTGAAAGGAGGAATCCCCCATGCTCCTCCATCTTCACCCTGCTGTCACTCGTTCTATCCACATGAATGTCAAAGAGAGAGGAGGCTGTGGGCTTCAAACGCTGTGCCGCATCCCTTCTATTCGTCTATTTCCCCATGGTGAAGCACCGTTTCAGAGAAGGAACACTCTCTCTATCACTTTCTCTCTTTTCTCCCTCAAAGCTCTTTGAAAACAAATCCCTGTGAGGGTTTGGCTCAGGCTGAGAGGACTTCAAGGTGCGCGGAGCCCCCCGGAGCAATCAAATAGACAGAGAGAAACAAACTAATAGATTCTTGGGCAGTGGGGACGTCAGTGTTCAGACGAGGAAATCAACACTTTCATGGTCGTGTCTTGTGTCTCTGAGAAATATGGGCCAAAGGTTCAAATGTAACACCCTGCACTGCCTTGTAAATCAAGTGTGAGTCTGCTTGTTTAGCTGTACATTTTATTTTCCTGTAAATATCAAATCAGCTTACCTTGCTACGACACAAGCTTCACAAATATTTACTACTACCACTCTCCTCAACACGCATTTTACTCTAAAACATGCCTTGGCTTCTTAGCTAGAATTGTGCAAAGTATTCATTGTGTGTTTAAATAAATACTTAAATCATAGAGTTCAACTTAAATAAAACAACCTCAACTTCCTGTTAATCAGATCAAATGAAAACACATGGAACTAAACCTTACTGTAACTACCAGAACTGCTGGAGGGTAGTGTCCTGTACTGTACCTTTCAGAACTGCTGGAGGGTAGTGTCCTGTACTGTACCTTTCAGAACTGCTGGAGGGTAGTGTCCTGTAATGTACCTTTCAGAACTGCTGGAGGGTAGTGTCCTGTACTGTACCTTTCAGAACTGCTGGAGGGTAGTGTCCTGTACTGTACCTTTCAGAACTGCTGGAGGGTAGGGTCCTGTACTGTATCTTTCAGAACTGCTGGAGGGTAGTGTCCTGTAATGTACCTTTCAGAACTGCTGGAGGGTAGTGTCCTGTACTGTACCTTTCAGAACTGCTGGAGGGTAGTGTCCTGTACTGTACCTTTCAGAACTGCTGGAGGGTAGGGTCCTGTACTGTACCTTTCAGAACTGCTGGAGGGTAGTATCCTGTACTGTACCTTTCAGAACTGCTGGAGGGTAGTGTCCTGTACTGTACCTTTCAGAACTGCTGGAGGGTAGTGTCCTGTACTGTACCTTTCAGAACTGCTGGAGGGTAGTGTCCTGTACTGTACCTTTCAGAACTGCTGGAGGGTAGGGTCCTGTACTGTACCTTTCAGAACTGCTGGAGGGTAGTGTCCTGTACTATACCTTTCAGAACTGCTGGAGGGTAGTGTCCTGTTCTGTACCTTTCAGAACTGCTGGAGGGTAGTGTCCTGTACTGTAACTACCAGAACTGCTGGAGGGTAGTGTCCTGTACTGTACCTTTCAGAACTGCTGGAGGGTAGTGTCCTGTACTATACCTTTCAGAACTGCTGGAGGGTAGTGTCCTGTACTGTACCTTTCAGAACTGCTGGAGGGTAGTGTCCTGTTCTGTACCTTTCAGAACTGCTGGAGGGTAGTATCCTGTACTGTACCTTTCAGAACTGCTGGAGGGTAGTGTCCTGTACTGTACCTTTCAGAACTGCTGGAGGGTAGTGTCCTGTACTGTACCTTTCAGAACTGCTGGAGGGTAGTGTCCTGTACTGTACCTTTCAGAACTGCTGGAGGGTAGTGTCCTGTACTGTACATTTCAGAACTGCTGGAGGGTAGGGTCCTGTACTGTACCTTTCAGAACTGCTGGAGGGTAGTGTCCTGTTCTGTACACCGAAACACATTGTAATGCAGAATGTTGGCTCACAAAAGCCTTTGTAGTGGTGATATTGTTCCCCGTCTTCCCCTGGGCCTCTCAGTAGAGGTCTTCACGGATCCACCTGTACCGGAGACTCAATCCGGTACCCGAGCAGGTCCGGATACAAAGTTCAAAATAACGTAACGGGTGGGTCGGATCTGATATGATTGTCACGGGTCTCGGGTATGTGTAATTTGAACTAACTTGTCCGGAACGGCCTGTACAGATCCAAAGGTGACTGCTGCAGTAGAGAGAGAGACATTTTTCATTTGCTGCTCTTGCTTTTCACGAGAGGAGTGTGGCGCCTGTAGCTTGTTATTGGCCAATCATAAATCATCAAAGCGGCAATAGGCTACAATCATAGAGCCTCCATGTGTGGCAAAAGTTAGGAGATATCTAATCAGTGGAAGATGTTTGATGATAAATAACCTAGCTATGGCAGCTATTAGTCTACTGTAGTGAGAGTCTGCTTGGTTGGTTGCTGTCTCTCATCCCTCCCTCCCTCCCCCGCCTGCTAGAGCGACTCCTCTTTCTCTCCCTCCTCTCGTGCTTTATCAGCTCTGGTTAATCAAGTAGCTTTAAAAAGTGCTTTTCTACTGCTTCCCTCACTCGGATAGGGTCTGGATCCAACCAGGTCTATAAGGAACGGTTCTAGTTGTCCTCGGGTCTGTTCGGAACGGGTCTCTACATTTAAAAAATATATATTTATGCATATCGGGTCAGGGTGGGAAAGCCCCAAGTCCATTTCAGAACGGGTCCAACTTCTTGAACCCTTGAAGAACTACCTCCCAGCATTACACAACCCTCTCCAGTCCAGTCTGACCCTCAGCCAGTCACCGTGAGGAATGACAATCACTCTTAATGGAGTCGTTTACAACTAAACACTTCGGAAAACAAAGGAAAATATCAATATCCTGTTCCTAAATCAAAACAAACAATCAGGATAAACAACTTATAGAAAGAGGCAAAGCAGTAAAGAGAAGCCCACTGTCCTTGAAAAGCAACTTAAAGACAGCAACCTTGAGCCCAGCTCAGCACCAAAGAACTACCAGAGATGGGGATGGCAGGGACTGGGAAGACAGCGGTCGAAGCCCAGTCTGTCCAAACGCACATGGACACACTAAGACTCACATGTAGGCTACTGCTACACAATTAATTCACACTAACCACTCTCTCACACCCTCACGTAAACAGACAAGCACCCCCACACACAAACACACACAGTACAGGACAACACACAGAGCTGAATAGATCCCCACCGGTGGTTCCAGTCATTCAGTGGAGGGTGTTATATCCCTGGTCGGCATGCTCACTCTGGTGTGGTGGGGCATATAGGGTGTATGTGGGCTGTTGTCATCCGCCTAACACACACACATACAGCTCTGTCCCTGCCGTGTCTCTCTCCAATCCCTCATGACTGGACCAGGGATTATGACAGGCGTCTACAATAATAATCTCACCCTGTAGAAAGACCAGCCTTCTAGTTTCCCCCACCACTCGTGTATAAATAAAGGTATTACTATTCAAATAGGTAAGGAGAGAGCCTGTACTATAGGCGTGTCAGTCCTTTTCTTTTTGACCCTCATCACCCCTAGATAGATCAGAGGTCAGGTTAGAGTGAGAGACAGAGAGGAATGCTAAAATGGAGGGAGAGGCTGAGAGGGCAGGGAATAAGGCGAGGTGTGTGTGTTCTGGTGCGGTAATCGATAAGGCTGTGATTGAGGGGACATGTGTGTGTGTGTGTGTGTCCCAGAGGAGCAGGTTGAGCAGATGGAAGGCTATCTGCTGGGCCGGGGGCCAGCAGAGACAGGATGGATTTATGAAACTGTGCTCTGATGAACTTCTGATTTAGTGAGCCGCTAAACCGCCCCACAGATGTGGGTGGCAGAGCTAGCAATGGAGCGAGAGCATGCCATTAATACGAGGCAGAGAGAGAGCGAGAGAAGATGGTAGAGAGAGAGGGTAGAGAGAGAGGGAGAGAAGAGGGTAGAGAGAGAGGGAGAGAAGATGGTAGAGAGAGAGGATAGAGAGAGAGGGAGAGAAGATGGTAGAGAGAGAGGATAGAGAGAGAGGGAGAGAAGATGGTAGAGAGAGAGGATAGAGAGAGAGGGAGACTATCATTCTAATGCTTCCATGGGAATATTCTCTTCCTCTCGGAAAGAAGCACACGTGTCTTCTCTTTGGTTTTCATGGCAACACATTGACTAACTTCACTATAACGGAAGATAAATTAGAACGTGTCGTAGGGGACAAATAACCATATGATCGAATGGGAAGCTTCAGTTCCTTTCAGAGTTTTCCCAAGACATTGTCTGAGGCAGCGAACAAAGAGAGCAGTAAAACAACACTGACACAAGCACTTTCTGTACTGGCAAGGGATACACAGCTCTTCTAAGACAACGACAGGCATCGGCTTTGAAAGTGTAGGCATTAGGAACCAACAGTGCACTGTGTGACGTGGTCGAGGGGCACGAAACGGTCCGTTTTGCTGATCTAAGATCAGTTTAGCTCCTTTCGACATCTAATCTGACCTGGGCTTTGGGCTGGTAAGAACTGGGTTGAGAGGGCTCACTCACCTTCCTCTTCTTGAAAGCCTGTCTGGCCAGGTATCCTCTGCAAGAAGCCTGGAACATGGTGATGTTGCGTCTGGTCTGGACATCTCTCTGCTCCTCCAGTTTGGCCAGGGTACCCGCTCTGAAGAACACCTGGTGAGAGACAGGGACAGTTAGATACTGACACGAAAGTGAATTGTATTGAAGTCAGACAGGGAGCATGTGTGTGTGCAAGGTTGCACAATACTATGGAATAGAAATAATGTAAACATGAAACAGAATATTTGCAACTTTTTCATTTGGGGGCATTGAAGCATACAAACAAATAATTACAATAATTTGTTTTTCCATGATTCAGGGAGTTGGAATCCCCCTAAAGATCTTCAACCATACATCTGGGATTCAGGGATTGCATATCAACTACATCAAGTCCTGCGTTTACTTTGCATTTCAATGTTTACTTTGGGGGCTTTAAATTTAGTTGGATTACCTGAAACGCTTTAGAGTCATTTCAATTCTCTGATCTGCTCTGGGAGATTGGGTGGGGAGCTGCTGATGGACTTCTCTACAGTTTGTCAAGCCAGAGCTGAGAGCTCATCAAACTCTTTGAATGTTGCTGAATTGCATTAGCATGCTAATAGTGTTAGTGAAAGAGCTATGCTTAACTTCACAAAATCCTCATTAAAACTCCCTTGTGTTAACAACACATGCGGCTGCCACGGCTACAGTAAGGAAAATAACAAAGACAGGAAGTTTCTGGGGAAACTAAAACGACAGGTAGAGTTGTGGAGAAACTTCTCTTGGATTTAGCCGTCATCTTCAGTTAGTCAGAGGCACTGTGTTTCCTTCAACTCTAAAACAATTGAGGTGGTTAGTCTACAGAGTGTTTTGTTCAGATTTCACCAAGCGGATCCTCAAGACGAGAGCTGTGGTGGTGTTATGCAGAAACTGCATCATGATGCATCAGGACTGATCTAACACAGTACTCCAGGGCCCTTAACAACCTATTATCCTCTATCAGAGGCACAGGATGAGAGAAAACACTTTACCCAGCACAGACAATCAAAGTTCAGAGCCCGTGTGTACAGTCAAGCCAATAGCACATGCAGAGAGTGGGCTGGGCGCGGTGAAACCACACAACACTAACACACCCACACTTCTCTGCTGTAGTGCAACGACTCCGCCTGGAGAGGTTGTCTATACCTCCAGAGAACCTCCAGAGAACATCGGATTGAGTTTGCTTCCTCTATTGTCAGCAGTGTATGGGCATTCTGTTAAATGGATCCAAAATGACATGTTAACAAATCAACAGCTTGCATGGTATGCTTGCATTAATGCACACTTCTAACTGTTTCCCGGGTGCCGATGACGTGGATGTTGATGAAGGCAGCCCCCCCCCCCCCCCCCCCGATTCAGAGGGGTTGGGTTAAATGTGGAAGACACATTTCAGTTGAATGCATTCAGTTGTGCAACTGACTAGGTATCCCCCCTTGTCTTTGCCTATTCCTATGCAGTAGACTGAGTAGAACACAGACACATCACAACGAGGAGCTGAGAGAACACTCTCCAGCTTGTAACGCTCTCGCCCACCATCACAACCCGCTAGTGATACACAGAGCAACGCCAATGGGATGTGTGATGTGTAACAGTAAAAGGCCCAGTCACACAGGACTTCCCCCCTAGCGGGATAAGCTTCTGCCTAGCAATGACAGTCAGCGTGGACGAAGGAACATATTGGACCTCGTGGTCTCTAAATGCAACTCTAAAGGTCGACTGAGGTCGTGGGCCGTTCCAGTGGCTCAGTTGGGGCTTGGTGTTTTTCTTTGCATGATGAGAGATGGAAAGGCACACACACACACACTTCCCAAAACATACTTTTCCTACTGTCTACTTCAGAACAAAACTTCCCACTGTCCTCTATTCTATGGACATTCTGAAAAAGCCTCCTCTGCTAATTAGCCATTCATCAGCCCGTCCTTTCCTTTGCATTTTCTATTTTGCATCTGAAAGGTTTGAATCTCACTGTGCTGATTGGTGTTTGTGGAGGGTTATCGGCACGCCACGGCAAAGCGCCACAAACAAAGAGAGCAGTCGCCTGCCAAAATCAATGGCTACAGGGAGCAACAGAAGGGACAACAACAAAGAGTAAGCCAGACATCTTTTTTTCTGAAGAAGCAGAAGAACTGTGGAGCAACCTTCCCTGGCCCAACTGAAAGTCAAGCCTGTGTGTGTGTGTGGGGGGGTTGCCAACCGCCAACTAAAAGACAAAGGCTGCCAGCCCAGGGACCCAGCGGCAGCTAGGAACCAGTGCCACAGCGACAGACCTATGATTCCAAAGAGAAGGGCATGCTGGGTAAACAGCTGTCCCTCCCAGGCAGAGACATAACACCTAGGGCCTTTAGACTGTACCAAGCCTTCACACCTATTGTCATAGTGTCTCCTGTAGTCATAACACTTTTACAAAGCATGTATTAATGGCTTATACATACGTCCGTCCGTCCGTCTGTCGGTGTGTGTGTGTTACTTACCCTGCTCAGGCCCATGTGGTAACTGCTGTTCTCCAAGTCCAGAGACTCCAACAGCTCCTCCACAGCCTGAAACAAACCGATAAAACGGACAGACAGATCAATGAAGAGATCAACAGAAATGGACAAACAGACAGACAGTGCTCCCTCCCGTAAAGTCACCATCCCTCTGTCTTCGCCCCAAAGGACTGCACACAGCACCATAGCAACAGGCACACTCCCCTAACATCAGCCTATCCACCAGGAGACTGCAGACCAAAACGTCTCAGCTACGGCACCAAGCTGTAACCTCCAATTCAGTCTAAATATGGACTGTATCTAAAGCAGTCTCAGGAGAGGTGGAGGAGGAGGAGGGTCTTTAAAGCTTGACTACAAAGTGAAGTTGGAAGATAGCTGAAGCCTCAAGGGAGAGGATGGGAGTTAACTTGAAGAGAATCAGCTGTTTTAAAGAAACTGTCCAGTGTTTCCAGATTTCTATGAAATATGACCTGTGATTAATTACAATATGAGTGAAATAGTTTTCCTTCCAAAATGTTTAAATTAAATATGTTAAAAAGCAGCTTTTCTGTGTTGGAATGGTGTGGGCGTACCCCAAAAACAGAATGTTGTGGGTGTATGTCGGTCATTAACAGTATTCATACGAGTAGCCCACTGATTGGTCAGCTTAGCCTCCTCAGGAGGATGACATAATCCTAGCTGAGGAAAGAGAAAGCTTTATATTTTTAAAGTCTCTATGAGGTGGGGTTTTTTGAAGTATTTTCTCTCCAATTTATGCTTTGGCCACAAATACAAGTATAGGATGAGTCAACCACATTATTTGAGTATGAGCTAACATAATATGAACATTTAAAAGTGGCTAGTGGACAGTTACTTAAAGGACTGTTGGCAGTGGATCTCCGCAGGATTACTGGATCTGGGAGGTAAACAGGCTCAGTGGAGGATAAAGCCACTTCAGCCACAGCAACACAGCAACACAGTAAAACAGCAACACAGTAAAACAGCAACACAGTAACACAGCAACACAGCAACACAGTAAAACAGCAACACAGTAACACAGTAACACAGCAACACAGCAACACAGTAAAACAGCAACACAGTAACACAGCAACACAGTAACACAGTAACACAACAACACAACAACACAGCAACCCAGCCATACAGCCCGAGCTAAGATGAAGAGACAGACAGGTTTCTAGCTCTGAGAGAAAGGGCTCTGTTTGAGTTCTCTCTGGGAAATAAAAATACATTTCCTAAGATGCTGACGCAGGGGGAAACCTCTTACTCCCTCTTGCTTTCTTTCTCTCTCCTCCCTCTCACTCAGTCTGTCTATATCCAGAGAATGAAGTACCTTTTTGTCCATTCATTATTTCTGAGCAGGCTATTCTTCCTAAGCATGTCTCCAAGGAGTCTGCTTTCCTCTTTAACTCTTCTATAGCTCACTGTATGTTTTAGCTGTGGCAGAGAGGACCTCTTTAACAGCTCTACTTCAAAAACACAACCTTCTTACACAACAATAAAAATACAATTTCAGCCAAGAGAATGTCTATAGCATTTCTTCATTTCCAGCTGAAAATTTCTACATCTGAACATATGTTTACTGGATTCAGAAGTTTTAAGCACACATCTGAGTAGGTAGGGTATGCTAATAGCTGTAGGTACTGAAGACAGAGAGAGAGGAGAAAGAGATGGAAGGGGAGGGCAGAGAGGAGGCACGTAATTAATCAGCACACCAGCCGCATGCTGCCAGCCAACCTAATCATAATTAATTACACACAAGAGAAGATCTAGGAGGGGGAAGGGAAGGAGAGAGAGAAAAGAGGGAGGCTATATTATCATTCGTGGAGGGAACGCCTCGACACTCACCCTCTTCTCGTCTGTGACCATGTAGTGGCGTCCGTGCTTTTTGGTCAGGTGGGGCACCAGCACGTCAAAGCGCCGTCTGAACTCGGAGAACACCATGTGATCAGGGTATCCTTTATGGAAAAGGCAGAACAAGGTCAACATTTATCAAATCATTTTTATTTCTCATACAGTTCAGAATTAAGGGGGAAAATGTCCCTCTCCCATGACTTAGCTTGACTTGAGTGGTGTCTTACCTTGTCTGTAGATGCGCAAGGCGTCGATAAGCTTAGATCCACGGAGTTGAGCCCTCAGGAGGCCCACATCCAGCTGCATGAGGCCTGAGTCGCAGCTCTCTCCATGGGTCACGCGCGGCTCCATGCCAACTCCCACCGCGTCTGCCTTGGGCAGCAGGCAGTGGACAAAGTGAACCCTGGACCTGCGCACCGTGTCCAGCAGAGCATCCTGGGGAGACGGAGGGCAGGGAGTTAACGCATTAACACACACACACACACACACACACACACACACACACACACACACACACACACACACACACACACACACACACACACACACACACACACACACACACACACACACACACACACACACACACACACACACACACACACACACACTTACATGTATAAATACATGTTAATATAGTTTTATTTGAGTAACACAATTGTCATACAAAGTTCTTAAGAGCAACTTGGGCCTAAACCCTCTCAAAGAGGAAGCAGAGGCCTTGGGTAGGATAGAAACCACTCCACTCACCACTTGCAGTTTGATCTGGATACAGAGGCTCTTCTTCTTGACAGCGGCCATGCCAGTGGTGAAGGTCTTCCTCATGCTAGTGGCTCTGCGGAGGGCCAGCTGAGATCCCCCCTCCAGCCCTGCGATGGAGCCAGACAGCACTGTGGGCCCTCCACTACGACTAGAGAACAGACTGCTGATGTTCTTCCTGTGTGTGTGTGTGTGTGTGTGTGTGTGTGTGTGTGTGTGTGTGTGTGTGTGTGTGTGTGTGTGTGTGTGTGTGTGTGTGTGTGTGTGTGTGTGTGTGTGTGTGTGTGTGTGTGTGTGTGTGTGTGTGTGTGTGTGTGTGTGTGTGTGTGAGAGTGAGAGAGAGAGAGAGAGAGAGAGAGAGAGAGAGAGAGAGAGAGAGAGAGAGAGAGAGAAAGAGAGACAAAGAGGTAAGTATATTTTCTTTGTAAAGTGCTACTATGGAGAACAATCAATCAGTGAATTAAATGTGTACTTCTGTGAGTCCTGCAGCAGAGTGGCAGCGTTCTGTGAGGCGGGGTTCTGCTTGGCGTGGTTCAGCCAACCCTGAGCATTGTACTCCACCCAGTCTGTCCCGTGGCTGTGGCCCAACAGGAAGTGATGCGGCTTGTCACTCTTCAGGAGCAGGGCGTGTCCCTTGTTGTCCCCCTGGTCGGGGCCATAGTAGCTGAATAATCTCTCCAGCAGAGTGTCCTCAGAGCCCCCTGGCTGCACAGCCTCCTCCTCCATCAGCCACAGCAGACCTCGAGCCTCATCTGTCCTCGCCAGGGTGCGCACCTGGGACCATCGCAAGAACACACACAGGTTAGAGAGGTGGGAATCTATCACTTGAGTCTAACACAAACACAAGTGAATCAGCTGTGCAGAAAGCTTAGGTCCACAGCTCAGTCCAACACGCAGGTGCAGCTTTCACAAGCACCTCAGACACAAATTAGGCCACAACAGAGACACTCACCCAGCTCCAGTCCACCAGTCATCCACAGCTCCTCTCATCCATCCAATCACGACACTCCATACACAGCAACACTCTCCAAAACCAATAAAGCAACCTAGTCTCCTCTTTTTAAACTCATGGTTTAAATGTCCCAACACGGCCTTTATCCCTGGCCCAGTGTTGCCATAACATTACACCTGCTTAGCTGTGACACTTGTAGAAACTTCTCATTATGCACCAACACAGTGTTCAAACAACCTGATATGTTTCAACATCTCTGAACAAAACAAGTCATTTTGTAAAGGCAATCCTAACGTTTCGGTAAATAAGAAGCTATGAGAGAGATGAGTCTTTTCCTCCTCATTTTAGAGCTGCTATTAAAAGCCACTCCTGGGCAGTGGAGCATTTAGAAACCTTGCTCTCTGACAGTCCACTTTGATAATGAATGGTGTTATTAATGTGAGAGTGTAGACTCTGTGGATGGAGTGAGGTGCAGGCAGGGTATCTTCACCACCACAACCTACTGAAGCTAAAGCCTTTTAAATTATTCGCCAATTGAATTATTTAACTGCTAGAAGCAGTGCAGATCTGTTTCACTGAGTTGGTTTCTCTAGTAGCAGTCAACTAATTAATTGCCAAGTCAGGTAAATCTCACATCCTTTTCAGAGAGACATGAGAAATAAGAACCTCTCTTTTTCAGAACAATCCTATTCCCTTACATTATTTGACACTGTAGGCTGGAGGTGGATGACCTGTGGATATTACTTGGATTCTAATGCAGCATTTTGTCAGGCTCTCCTCATCTAGGTCTATAGCTCTGTTGATCTTTTCATTATGTATTTTTCTCGGAGCGTGAGCTGGTTTCCAATAAGTATGGCGCTGGTTCAATAGCGTTTGTTTGTCTGACTTGTAGCCGTGTTTGGTCATGCATGCCCTTGTGCACTCCTTCACATACAAACACAAACCGCACACACGCAAACCGCACACCCA